>NC_139991.1:4895596-5029567 GCF_964263955.1 Coregonus lavaretus | reverse complement strand
AGGGATGCTGGCCAATGTTGACTCCAATGCTTCCCACAGTTGTGTGAAGTTGGCTGGATGTCCTTTGGGTGGTGGACCATTTTTGATACACACGGGAAACTGTTGGGCGTAAAAAACCCAGCAGTGTTAAAGTTCTTGACACACTCAAACCGGTGCGCCTGGTACCTGCTACCTTACCCCGTTCAAAGGAACTAAAATCTTTTGTCTTGCGTATTCACCCACTGAATGACACACATACACAATCCATGTCTCAATTATCTCAAGGCTTAAAAATCCTTCTTTAACCTGTCTCCTCCCCTTCATCTACACTGATTGAAGTGGATTTAAGAGGTGACATCAATAAGGGATCATAGCTTTCACCTGGATTCACCTGGTCAGTCTATGTCAGGTGTTCCTAATGTGTTGTACACTCAGTATATACAGTGCCTTCGGAAAGTATTCAGACCCCTTGACTTTTTCCACATTTTGTTACATTACAGCCTTATTCTAAAAAGGATTAAATACATGTTTTTCCTCATCAATCAACACATAATACCTCATAATGACTGTCAAGGGGTGCTGAAGGTGGGTGTGGTGCATGAATCAAGCGCAGGACGCAGAAGCTCAGTCCAAAAGACTTTAGTGCAATATTCACGTAGAAAATAAGCACAATAAGCCCGAAGGCGAAATAACGGCGCACACAGGCGTCAAACAAACGGCGCACTAACATGTGCGAAAAACCTCTCCAAAACACTGGAGGGAAGTACGTAGCTCCAACACGAAACAGAAGAGCAATCACACACAAAGACAAACACACACAACGAGAACTAAATAGGACACTAACGAGGACTAACAAGACACAGGTGTACAACATCAAGACAAAACCAAACGAACATGAAACATAGATCGGTGGCAGCTAGTACTCCGGGGACGACGACCGCCGAAGCCTGCCCGAACCAGGAGGAGGAGCAGCCTCGGCCGAAACCGTGACAATGACAAAGCTAAAACAGGTTTTTAGACATTGTAACAAATGTATTAAATATAAAAAACAGATATACCTTATTTACATAAGTATACAAACCCTTTGCTATGAGACTCGAAATTGAGCTCAGTTGCATCCTGTTTCCATTGATCATCCTTGAGATATTTCTAAAACTTGATTGGAGGTCACCTGTGGTAAATTCAATTGATTGGAAATGTTTTGGAAAGGCACACACCTGTCTATATAACATCCCACAGTTGACAGTGCATGTCAGATCAAAAACCAAGCCATGAGATTGAAGGAATTGTCCGTAGAGCGCCGAGACATAATTGTGTCAAGGCACAGATCTGGGGAAGGGTACCAACACATTTCTGCAGCAGTGAAGGTCCCCAAGAACACAGTGGCCTCCATCATTCTTAAATGGAAGAAGATTGGAACCACCAAAACTCTTTCTAGAGCTGGCCGCCCGGCCAAACTGAGCAATCAGGGGGAGAAGAGCCTTGGTCAGGGAGGTGACCAAGAACACAATGGTCACTCTGACAGAGCTCCAGAGTTCCTCTGTGGAGATGGGAGAACCTTCCAGAAGGACAACCATCTCTGCCGCACTCCACCAATCAGGCCTTTATGGTAGACTGGCCAGACGGAAGCCACTCCTCAGGAAAAGTCACATGACAGCCCGCTTGGAGTTTGCCAAAAGGCACCTAAAGGACTCTCAGACCATGAGAAACAAGATTCTCTGGTCTGATGAAACCAAGATTGAACTCTTTGGCCTGAATGCCAAGCGTCACGTCTTGAGGAAACCTGGCACCATCCTTATGGTGAAGCATGGTGGTGGCAGCATCATGCTGTGGGGATGTTTTTCAGCGGCAGGGACTGAGAGACTAGTCAGGATCGAGGGAAAGGTGAACGGAGCAAAGTACAGAGAGATCCTTGATGAAAACCTGCTACAGAGCACTCAGGACCTCAGACTGGGGCGAATGTTCACCTTCCAACAGGACAATGACCCTAAGCACACAGCCAAGACTACGCAGTAGTGGCTTCGGGACAAGTCTCTGAATGTCCTTGAGTGGCCCAGCCAGAGCCTGGACTTTAACCCGATCTAACATCTCTGGAGAATCCTGAAAATAGCTGTGCAGCAACGCTCCCCATCCAACCTGACAGAACTTGAGAGGATCTGCGGAGAAGAATGGGAGAAACTCTCCAAATACAGGTGTGCCAAGCTTGTAGCGTCATACCAAAGAAGACTCGAGGCTGTAATCGCTGCCAAAGGTGCTTCAACAAAGTATTGAGTAAAGGGTCTGAATACTTATATAAATGTGATATTTTCACCTTTTTGTGTTTTATAAATGTGCAAAAAATTATAAAAATCTGTTATTGCTTTGTCATTATGGGGTATTGTGTGTAGATTGATGAGGGGGGAAAAAACAATTTAATCCATTTTGGAATAAGGCTGTAATCTAACAAAATGTGGAAAAAGTCAAGGGGTCTGAATACTTTCCGAATGTACTGTATTATACTGAACAAAAATATAAATGCAACATGCAACAATTTCAATGATTTTACTGAGTTACAGTTCATATCAAGATATCAGTCAATTAAAAAAAAATTGTTGGCCCTAATCTATGGATTTCTCATGACTGGGAAGGGGCGCAGCCATGGGTGGGCCTGGGAAGGCATAGGCCCACCCACTTGGGAGACAGACCCACCCACTGGGGAGCCAGGCCCAGCCAATCAGTATGAGTTTTTCCCCACAAAAAGGCTTTATTACAGACAGAAATACTCCTCAGTTTCATCAGCTGTCTGAGTGGCTGGTCTCAGACAATCCCGCAGGTGAAGAAGCCGGAAGTGGAGGTCCTGGGCTGGTGTGGTTACACGTGGTCTGCGGTTATGAGGCCGGTTAGAAGTACTGCCATATTCTCCAAAACAACGTTGGAGGCAGCTTACATTCCTGCAGTCAGCATGCCAATTGCACGCTCCCTCAAAACTGTGGTATTGTCTTGTGTGACAAAACGGCACATTATAGAGTGGCCTTTTATTGTCCCCAGCACAAGGTGCACCTGTGTACTGATCATGCTGTTTAATCAGCTTCTTGATATGCCACACCTGTCAGGTGGATGGATTTTCTTGGCAAAGCAGAAATGCTCACTAACAGGGATGTAAACAAATTTGTGCAAACAATTTGAGAGAAATACGCTTTTTGTGCTTATGGAACATTTCTGGGATCTTTTATTTCAGCTCATGAAACATGGGACCAACACTTTACATGTTGCTTTTATATTTTTTATCAGTATATTTTCTTAAAATACATTTTCGGGATGGAAAAACACTTTCAGTGTAAACTTAAATGGCTAGAACCAGATCTAAAGTACAGCAGAATGCAGTGGTAGTCTAAATCAAACCACACTTGATTAAGGAAGAGGTATAGTGGGGAAAAAAAGTATTTAGTCAGCCACCAATTGTGCAAGTTCTCCCACTTAAAAAGATGAGAGAGGCCTGTAATTTTCATCATAGGTACACGTCAACTATGACAGACAAATTGAGAAAAAAAATCCAGAAATCACATTGTAGGATTTTTAATGAATTTATTTGCAAATTATGGTGGAAAATAAGTATTTGGTCACCTACAAACAAGCAAGATTTCTGGCTCTCACAGACCTGTAACTTCTTCTTTAAGAGGCTCCTCTGTCTTCCACTCGTTACCTGTATTAATGGCACCTGTTTGAACTTGTTATCAGTATAAAAGACACCTGTCCACAACCTCAAACAGTCACACTCCAAACTCCACTATGGCCAAGACCAAAGAGCTGTCAAAGGACACCAGAAACAAAATTGAAGACCTGTACCAGGCTGGGAAGACTGAAACTGCAATAGGTAAGCAGCTTGATTTGAAGAAATCAACTGTGGGAGCAATTATTAGGAAATGGAAGACATACAAGACCACTGATAATCTCCCTCGATCTGGGGCTCCACGCAAGATCTCACCCCATGGGGTCAAAATGATCACAAGAACGGTGAGCAAAAATCCCAGAACCACACGGGGGGACCTAGTGAATGACCTGCAGAGAGCTGGGACCAAAGTAACAAAGCCTACCATCAGTAACACACTACGCCGCCAGGGACTCAAATCCTGCAGTGCCAGATGTGTCCCCCTGCTTAAGCCAGTACATGTCCAGGCCCGTCTGAAGTTTGCTAGAGTGCATTTGGATGATCCAGAAGAGGATTGGGAGAATGTCATATGGTCAGATGAAACCAAAATATAACTTTTTGGTAAAAACTCAACTCGTCGTGTTTAGAGGACAAAGAATGCTGAGTTGCATCCAAAGAACACCATACCTACTGTGAAGCATGGGGGTGGAAACATCATGCTTTGGGGCTGTTTCTCTGCAAAGGGACCAGGACGACTGATCCGTGTAAAGGAAAGAATGAATGGGGCCATGTATCATGAGATTTTGAGTGAAAACCTCCTTCCATCAGCAAGGGCATTGAAGATGAAACGTGGCTGGGTCTTTCAGCATGACAATGATCCCAAACACACCGCCCGGGCAACGAAGGAGTGGCTTCGTAAGAAGCATTTCAAGGTCCTGGATTGGCCTAGCCAGTCTCCAGATCTCAACCCCATAGAAAATCTTTGGAGGGAGTTGAAAGTCCGTGTTGCCCAGCGACAGCCCCAAAACATCACTGCTCTAGAGGAGATCTGCATGGAGGAATGGGCCAAAATACCAGCAACAGTGTGTGAAAACCTTGTGAAGACTTACAGAAAACGTTTGACCGGTGTCATTGCCAACAACGGGTATATAACAAAGTATTGAGAAACTTTTGTTATTGACCAAATACTTATTTTCCACCATAATTTGCAAATAAATTCATTAAAAATCCTACAATGTGATTTTCTGGATTTTTTTCTCTCATTTTGTCTGTCATAGTTGACGTGTACCTATGATGAAAATTACAGGCCTCTCTCATCTTTTTAAGTGGGAGAACTTGCACAATTGGTGGCTGACTAAATACTTTTTTCCCCCATTGTATGTAGTCACAATCTATTAGGCCTTCTACTGAAATCAGTTAATACTCTAATAGGCCGACTACTGAAATCAGCTCACACTCTAATAGGCCTACTACTGAAATCAGTTAATACTCTAATCGGCCTACTACTGAAATCAGTTAATACTCTAATAGGCCTACTACTGAAATCAGTTAATACTCTAATCGGCCTACTACTGAAATCAGTTAATACTCTAATAGGCCTACTACTGAAATCAGTTAATATTCTAATAGGCCGACTACTGAAATCAGCTCACACTCTAATAGGCCTACTACCGAAATAAATTAATACTCTAATAGGCCTACTACTGAAATCAGTTAATATTCTAATAGGCCGACTACTGAAATCAGATCACACTCTAATAGGCCTACTACTGAAATAAATTAATACTCTAATAGGCCTACTACTGAAATCAGTTAATACTCTAATAGGCCTACTACTGAAATCAGTTAATACTCTAATAGGCCTACTACTGAAATCAGTTCATACTCTAATAGGCCTACTACTGAAATCAGTTAATACTCTAATAGGCCTACTACTGAAATCAGTTAATACTCTAATAGGCCTACTTCTGAAATCAGTTAATACTCTAATCGGCCTACTACTGAAATCAGCTCACACTCTAATAGGCCTACTACTGAAATCAGTTAATACTCGAATAGGCCTACTTCTGAAATCAGTTAATACTCTAATCGACCTACTACTGAAATCAGCTCACACTCTAATAGGCCTACTACTGAAATCAGTTAATACTCGAATAGGCCTACTACTGAAATCAGTTAATACTCTAATAGGCCTACTACTGAAATCAGTTAATACTCTAATAGGCCTACTTCTGAAATCAGTTAATACTCTAATCGGCCTACTACTGAAATCAGCTCACACTCTAATAGGCCTACTACTGAAATCAGTTAATAGTCGAATAGGCCTACTTCTGAAATCAGTTAATACTCTAATAGGCCTACTCCTGAAAGCTCACATTCTAATAGGCCTACTACTGAAATCAGCTAACACACAGCTAGAACTACCACTGATAAGGGAACCAGTATAATCTATTCATCTATCACAGAGAGAGAGAGAGAGAGAGAGAGAGAGAGAGAGAGCCGGGTGTAACAGAAGATAGAGTGGATAAGAGGATAAAGAGGAGAGGGAGAATAATAAGAGGGAGTAATGATGCAGCTGTCACATTTATGACTGTCTGTGTCCTCTTCTCCTCTCTCCCATCATACCTGGTGAATTTCCACCAAGGCTCCGGCTGATGCACCCTGACAATGATGAGAAGAGTCACCTGTGAGTTACCACGAAGCACAGAGCAGGAGGAGGGGGCAGGGGGCAGGGGCAGGGGAGGCAGGGTAGATGGCTGCCTGGAGGCATTGACAGACAGGGGAGAGGGAACCAGCACAGGCCTCAGCCCCACCATGCCTCCACATACACTAGCCATAGATGCAATATTAGACAAGTAACACTAAACCATTCATCACACGCCCGCACACACAAACAAGAAACACATGCGCACACACGCATGCATGCACGCACACACAAACACACGCTCACAAACACAGACAAACAATTTTTGTTGGCATTGAAGAACACCACTATTCTCATCACAAATATGCCTCTGCAAGTACACACACACAGAAAGAAATACACTGAACAAAAATAGAAACGCAACATGCAACAATTTCAAAGATATAACTGAGTTACACTTCATATAAGGAAATCAGTCAATTGAAATAAATTCATTAGGCCCTGATCTATGGATTTCACATGACTGGGAATACAGATATGCATCTGTTGGTCACAGATTCCTTAAAAAAAGGTAGGGGTGTGGATCAGAAAACCAATCAGTATCTGGTGTGACCACCATTTGCCTCATGCAGCGCGACACATCTCCTTTGCATAGAGTTGATCAGGCTGTTGGTTGTGGCCTATGGAATGTTGTCCCACTCCTCTTCAATGGCTGTGCGAAATTGCTGGATATTGGCGGGATTGGCGCTATTGCACACGTCAATCCAGAGCATCCCAAACATGCTCAATGGGTGACATGTCTGGTGAGTATGCAAGCCATGGAAGAACTGGGACATTTTCAGCTTCCAAGAATTGTGTACAGATACTTGCGACATGGGGCCGTGCATTGCTGAAACATGAGGTGATGGCGGCGGATGAATGGCGCGACAATGGGCCTCAGGATCTCGTCACAGTTTCTCTGTGCATTCATAACCCCACTGCCACCAAGGGGCAGCAAAACGCTCGCCCACACGATCCCATACACGCTGTCTGCCATCTGCCAGGTAGAGTTGAAACCGGGATGTAAACAAATTTGTGCACAAAACATGAAAACATGAGATAAATAAGCTTTTTGTGTGCATGGGATCTTTTATTTCACTTTACATGTTGTGTTTACACACAAACACACACAGTCCCCACACACACACACACACACACACATGCAGGCATACAGACACACACACTTGCTAAGAGTACCTTGGCTGTTGGAGCTGTTAGCGCGGAGGCAGTTTGTGAAAATGATCACATCAATCGAAGTGATAAATAAAAGACTGGGAGGATTGATAAAGTGCCACAATTATTTGGAAGACAAATAGCTGAATTTGCTCTTGAAATTGGACTGGATCTCAGCGCAATGGAATAGAACTCATCATCATCAATGAGGCTGTCATTAGACTGTTCTCTGTCACAGGGACAATATCTGGGTGGACTGTTGGATCCATCTGCCAAATAGGCTCAAATAGGAGCTGCTCATGGAAACATTACCAGTGATAAATAGAAACTACATGGGAAAACACAACGTTTTAAATGCACAATACATCAATTTACAATTCTGCTGAGAAGAGTTCCATCACATTTTATTAGCTTGTACACTGAATGCCACATCTTTTTAATGTGTTTTCGTTCCAAACGCTGGTAGGTAGTAAAAAGGTGTTGTTTGCAAAATAGCGGAAAAGCTCTAAATGTATTCATTCATTACCGTTATTCATATCAGTGGCAGTGCAAGACAAATGCAAAGATGCTAAATAGTATAAAGTATGTCTGCTACCTGTTATAATGACCATACACAACACATCTGAAGCATTAGCTTCGTAGAAAGAGGAGAGCATCATTTTATCATTTTTCTCTCAAATAAAACACCCTCCCCTCAAAAAAAGTTTTTTGCATCTATCATACCACATAATTTATTTAAGACTATATAAATCCGCTGGGTTTTACAGATGTACACGCCATAATGCATTGGTTAATGCTGCATTAATATCAAAGCCATAATAAATACTTTATTGGATTAAGATAAGAGTGTATACTGTATGTGGCTATGTAGGAGGAATATTGATATCATAGTTAGAGAGCATATGAGGTTTTGAACAGATATGAGAACATATCACACACCATTCACTGTGTACACAAAGCAACAGTGGTGGCGTACATATAAGGAGTTTGAGGGAAACTAGCTAGGCATAATGTATTACCATAGTGATGGGGAGACAAGAGGGGTCCATGGGTCCACTGATATAGGAAGTATGTGTTTACGTATATAAGGTCCTCAAGGGAGAGAGAGAGAGAGAGAGAGAGAGAGAGAGAGAGAGAGAGAGAGAGAGAGAATTATGTAATGAAAGGCACAGTAAAGGTAGCCTGAGGTATAGGCAGACTAACAGTCTGAGGGAAAGGCCAGGCTGAGAGACTCTAGAGTCAGAGTGGTGGTAATTTATTTGGACTTTAATTAAACCTCTCAGTGCACACAGCACCTGCCTGCCTGCCTTCCCCCAATGACAATAAAGAGGGTTAGTGTCTGCTCAGTGTGTGTAGCCTGAACTCCCAACCAACACACACAGCTCAACACCAGGATTCTAACTGTTATGAGCCAGAACTGCATCATTGCCTCTCACTCTCTCTCTCTGGCTGTAACTCCCATTTCTCTTTCTCTCTGTCTCTCATTCTCTCTTACACAGACACACACACACACACGCACACACACACAGGGTATGTCGAGTGATCAGTGAGTGGTCAGTGTCTAGGTACATGTCTGGGTAGACAGTGGCTGTCAGAGTGCAGAGGTGTCTGGGTCCACCTGCTGTGACAGTTAATTAGGGCTGGCCACGAGCAGAGGCCTGGATGGGAGCTGTGTTGTGGTAAGATGTAGTGTTTGGGTGCCTGATAAGCTGCTCTGTGCTGCTCTGCCTTTGCTACACCTCTGAAGGGAGCTAGATGACACTGTGACAGGGTGACAGCCACCACCGTACCGTCGCCATGGCTCCCCCCGCGCCTCCCCCCTCCTCCCCCCTCTCTGCTTCATTAGACCCCCTCGGTCATTAATTACATTCATACACTTGCATTAGTCTTCCATTTAGAATAATCAAAAACCACGGCCCTCTGCCGACATCATTAAGTCGCACAACAAGCAGCCAGCCAGTCACTCAGGGTCTTAGGGAAAGGGGACACTGCAGTCCTTTTTGTGAACATTAACCCTTTGTGAGCAGGTAATGAGCCAGCCTGGTGTGTATCTCCTCTGGGCTTGTTGTCCTGTGTTTCTGTCCGACCCCCTGCCTGCGTCTTCTCACGGCTGTCATTAACAGACGCGCGGCTAGCGCTAGCCAGTATAGCTGGGGGAGACAGGGAGGTTTAAATAGCTTTATGCTAATGCATTTCTCCTCTCTCAAGCTTACAGTAATATACCCACTCACCTGTGGAATACCTCTAGTATCTCTGTGTAACTAGCCTGAATCCATTCACCTGTGGAGCAGAGCTGCCTGCTGCCTGCCAGCCAGCCAGGAACTCATCAGCAAACACAGCCTGCTTTACGGACCAAAGAGCACCTTCAATAATTTATCAGACCAGGAATGTTGTAACACGCACAAAATAAGTAAAGAGAAGAAAAGAGCAACAAAGTCATAGAAAGCTTCATTAGGCGGGTATGCTCTGCTTCAAGCAGACTCTGAAGACAAGCGGCTAGCCAATTACTGGCTCCCCAAACCCATGCTCAGATCACGGGGTCGGACCTTTCTTCTTGATTTATTTATTTCTGATACATACTGCATGCAGGCGCATAGTGCCATGTCCTGATTGATGATTCACAATGAAACACTCATAGCAGCTCATTCTCCATCCCTAACATCACACCCTCTCTCCAGTACAGACCAATAGTTGAATAGTTGACTGTTAGTCAGTACAATGGATAGGCAGTACTACAGTAGGAGGATAATGATGGTGTTTGCTGCATGGGGTAATGAATGAAACTGTGTTGTACGTACAGAACATTGAACTCTGTGGGTTTCGAAGCTTTGCATGTCATTAAGATGTTTAATTTGTAAATAAGTAAATACGGCAATTACACATGCACATGCACACTCATACACAAACACACACACACACACTCACACACACACTTCACATGAAGGGCCCTTGGCACAGAGAGGGTTAAAGGCACTATTCTCTAGCTCTTATCAGTGTGTGGAAAAGATCAGGAGAGAAAAGTGAGGGAGGGAGATAGTGGGGAGGGAAGGGGGGAGGTAGGAAAATGCCATTCAGAGGGAGAGCAAAGTGGGCCCGCTAAACGAGTGGATTCTTATGCAAATACATGCTAATTTATGCATGTGAGGCAGTGGCAGAGCCCGAGGCTGCTGTGATTGGCAGTTGCAGGTCTGTGTGTGCTTAGGAGAGAACGTTGGCTCCGGGTGCTTCTGTAAAGTTGGACACGGCTGCCTCTCCATGTTCAACATGCTCTGGCTGCACGGCCTGAACACATCTGTACCGGAGCCTCTGTACCCCACATACTCTGTTCTGCTACTGGTCCAGCCAGGCTAATGCTACACAGCACCGGGCTAGAGACGCGGCTCCTATCCAAAACCCTACAGCCGGGGCATCATTATAAAATCAATGCCCATGTTACATTATTTTCCCTGGCCTAGCCTCGGTGCAGCGGACATTGCAGTGCAGAGCAGGGAGGCTCTCTGTTCTGTTCTGGACTTGTTTATGTTAATTCTGGGAGTGGAGGTGCACTGTGTGTGTATGTGTGTGTGTGTGTGTGTGTGTGTGTGTGTGTGTGTGTGTGTGTGTGTGTGTGTGTGTGTGTGTGTGTGTGTGTGTGTGTGTGTGTGTGTGTGTGTGTGTATGTGTGTGTGTGTGTGTGTGTGTGTGTGTGTGTGTGTGTGTGTGTGTGTGTGTGTGTGTGTGTGTGTGTGTGTGTGTGCGTGCCTGTTAATGGTCTGACAGGGAGGTTCTAGGCCAGGGCCTCCCGTTACTACAGATAGGAGTGTGTGTGTGGGGGGGTAAATGAATGAGGACCTGTATATTCCTAGCTACCTCTCTACCACCCAGAGGAAATGTAAATGCCATTTGTTTCTGTGGCAATGCATTATCATGCAGAGTTGGCTAGCAGTACATCTTGATAATGTAAACATAAATTCCTGAATATGGTGATGCCAGAGTAATTGGGAAGCAGCTATTTATCATTTTTTGGACAGAGTTTTTGTATTCACGAGACAGGAGGAAGAAAAATACATTTAGTTGGGCTAGGATGAAGCCATTACTCTGTCTATTACTCATTCCCACAGACCCCTGGGCCATTTAAAAAAACACTTGAAAATCACCAACATATAATAGAATGTGCTCCCAAAAATGTAGCGTATTTTACACGCCATCATAAACATATCATGATGAGGTTTCCTACTAGCACAGATGTTTTGTAATGAAACAATTGAACCTATTTTCTCTGTTCTGTGCATATAGCTACACTGTTAAAATAGAAAGAGTCAAAACACCATCATTGTGTAGTAAAACCATGAAAAGTAGTGTACCTTAGCTGAGATCTGTTGTTTGGAGGGTGTTTGAATGTAAACCCAATGTATGTGTTACAGAATGGAAGTACTCTGAAACACCCAAAGTGGCTCTTCAATCTGAATAATTGTGTTTTTAAGAGAGTGTTATGAAACACTTTCTGGCGTTTCAGTGCATGTAAAAGGGAGCATCAAAACACAAAAAGAATGTTTTGGCAGACTGTGTATAATATAATCAAATGTTTTTTAATTGCAAATGATTTATAGCATAAATATTGATTGATTATAGATACTGATTGCATTTTCTGTCAATATTTTGATTAACATTTTAAAGAAGACACTGGGAATTGAATACTTTTCCTAGGGTAGACTTTGGCGCTAATTATAGGCTACAATTACCAGGCATTTCTAAATATGTTACAATCAAAATGTTTAGGGCTATGTAAGTTATAGCAGAAGTAACATGTATAAAGTGGGCCTTCATCAATAATAATAATAATAATATGCCATTTAGTAGACGCTTTTGTCCAAAGCAACTTACAGTCATGTGCGCATATATTTTTACGTATGGGTGGTCCCGGGGATCGAACCCACTACCCTGGCGTTACAAGCGCTATGCTCCACCAATTGAGCTACAGAGGACCTGGTACTCATGTGAGGAGCTGGATGTGAATCCGGGTCTCCTGCTTGTCAAAACGCTGCCTTAGTCCACTCAACCAGTCTTCAGGACTAAACTATTGTGCTGAACCACCCTTGTTACACAGATCACATGGGGCCACATTCATATTTGAGATAAGTAGACTTAACATGGACTCAATAAAAATTAAAATAAAAGTATAATAATAATAATAATAATTAAGTCCACATTAAATCAACTTATCTCAAGTCTGAATAGGGCCTAGGGAGAATGTTTTCATACCTTCATATCAAAAGAAAAATGTTTGGATTAAAGGCAAAATGTGAACTTCAAACATTGTGCTGCTGTACTGTTCAGAATTCCCCCAGTCTGAGGCTTGGAGGTGGAGAGGGCATTCGTGGCAGGTGTGCCCTCTCGCAAACTATATGATCAAACGGGCGCCGCCCCTGTATTCGGGTCCTTCGCGAACTCAGACAGGTGAGAGCACACCAAACGCTCAGATGAAACGCAAAAAAACCAACCAAAAATGTATGTGTCAATGAAAACATGAGTACAAAATGTTACCACATTAAAGAAGGAAACAGAAAAGGAATTTACTCAATGAATTAGCAGTTGTGTAGCATTTTGCCCGCTAATGCTAACAGTCCAAGTAAAAACGCCATTTTGAGTCATTGATCAGTTTTCTTGAGGCTACATGTACTGTAGTTAATTGACACGTCATTGTTTGCACCTTTCGTGTACTTTTTATGCAAATTAAGGCCTGCTTTTTAGCTAATACTGCTAGCTTGTTTGCCTACTAGCTTTATGAGTTTTATCTACTGTTTGATGTGTACCCCACATGCTAAATGCTACACTTTTTAAACGCCATTTTAGCCTGCTCTAGCTTTGGCCTACCACACCACATGTTATTGCATCCTACTTGTGACATTCATATTGTTATCTTGAAGCTATCCAGTGAAATAAAAAAGTATTTGATCCCCTGCTGATTTTGTACGTTTGCCCACTGACAAAGAAATGATCAGTCTATAATTTTAATGGTAGGTTTATTTTAACAGTGAGAGACAGAATAACAACAAAAAAATCCAGAAAAACGCATGTCAAAAATGTTATAAATTGATTTGCATTTTAATGAGGGAAATAAGTATTTGACCCCTCTGCAAAACATGACTTAATACTTGGTGGCAAAACCCTTGTTGGCAATCACAGAGGTCAGACATTTCTTGTAGTTGGCCACCAGGTTTGCACACATCTCAGGAGGGATTTTGTCCCACTCCTATTTGCAGATCTTCTCCAAGTCATTAAGGTTTCGAGGCTGACGTTTGGCAACTCAAACCTTCAGCTCCCTCCACAGATTTTCTATGGGATTAAGGTCTGGAGACTGGCTAGGCCACTCCAGGACCTTAATGTGCTTCTTCTTGAGCCACTCCTTTGTTGCCTTGGCCGTGTGTTTTGGGTCATTGTCATGCTGGAATACCCATCCACGACCGATTTTCAATGCCCTGGCTGAGGGAAGGAGGTTCTCACCCAAGATTTGACGGTACATGGCCCCATCCATCGTCCCTTTGATGCGGTGAAGTTGTCCTGTACCCTTTGCAGAAAAACACCCCCAAAGCATAATGTTTCCACCTCCATGTTTGACGGTGGGGATGGTGTTCTTGGGGTCATAGGCAGCATTCCTCCTCCTCCAAACACGGTGAGTTGAGTTGATGCCAAATAGCTAAATTTTGGTCTCATCTGACCACAACACTTTCACCCAGTTCTCCTCTGAATCATTCAGATGTTCATTGGCAAACTTCAGACGGGCATGTATATGTGCTTTCTTGAGCAGGGGGACCTTGCGGGCGCTGCAGGATTTCAGTCCTTCACGGCGTATTGTGTTACCAATAGTTTTCTTGGTGACTATGGTCCCAGCTGCCTTGAGATCATTGACAAGATCCTCCCGTGTAGTTCTGGGCTGATTCCTCACCGTTCTCATGATCATTGCAACTCCACGAGGTGAGATGTTGCATGGAGCCCCAGGCCCAGGGAGATTGACAGTTATTTTGTGTTTCTTCCATTTGTGAATAATCGCACCAACTGTTGTCACCTTCTCACCAAGCTGCTTGGTGATGGTCTTGTAGACCATTCCAGCCTTGTGTAGGTCTACAATCTTGTCCCTGACATCCTTGGAGAGCTCTTTGGTCTTGGCCATGGTGGAGAGTTTGGAATCTGATTGATTGATTGCTTCTGTGGACAGGTGTCTTTTATACAGGTAACAAGCTGAGATTAGGAGCACTCCCTTTAAGAGTGTGCTCCTAATCTCAGCTTGTTACGTGTATAATAGACACCTGGGAGCCAGAAATTCTTTCTGATTGAGAGGGGGTCAAATACTTATTTCCCTCATTAAAATGCAAATCAATTTATAACATTTTTGACATGCGTTTTTCTGGATTTTGTTGTTGTTATTCTGTCTCTCACTGTTCAAATAAACCTACCATTAAAATTATAGACTGATCATTTCTTTGTCAGTGGGCAAACGTACAAAATCAGCAGGGGATCAAATACTTTTTTCCCTCACTGTATTTGCATAGCTTCATTTACGTATATGCTTTCTGCATATTGGTATTGATATGTTTAATAATTATATTCATATTGCAACGTATTAATATTATTTGATAAACTAATTATGCATTTGTGTACTGTCATTATTGCTTATTATGTGCCATTTCTATGTCTCCCTGCAGAAAAACATTCAAACATACTACATTACTCACTGGCTGGCCAATCCTAACCAAAGCCAATCAAGACCAGGATCACAGACTCCAACTAACTGTCAACTGTCAATAGTATCAACTGTACTGTGATTCTATTAATCTGAACAGCCTTCCATGCCATGTACCATCATCTGAACATAAAGACTCAGGTCAGACATTAGCATAATGAATGACTGGTGGATTGAACCCTGGCTTGAAGTTTTGTACAAGTTTTGCATGAATGCTACTTCTAAAATTAGCAGTCATTGCCTGCATTTTCTTCCATTAATGTGAAATATGACACATTTCTGTTGATTTTGAATAATAGTATGATAAATACCTTACAGACCTTTGAACTGTCTTTATCAATATAAAAATAGGAAAGACCTGTTCATGTTTTGTTGTCATTTAATCATTTGCAAATAAAAGTTAAAGCATTTGAAGCTTCAATTATGTCTAGGAAAAGTAATGTTGTACTCATGAATTATTATCCTGGACAAACGTATTCATTTATTTTCACAAAACTATATTTTCTCATGTCCTTCGTTTGAGCATAGTACTGTACAGTTCACCTTTTGGAATGACCAATGAGGAGTTTATCAGCACGCCATATAAGAGCAGGGAATATACAATAAGAGGAGAGACTCCCATTTACAGTATTTGGAAACTCCAGAAGAAGGGATCTAATTCTGCACTAAACAGGACTCGAAACACCTTAATAGTGTTTTCAGCCTTTTCCGCGTTAGTGCTCCCAGTCTCTGGCAAGGTGGTGCAAACTCTTGATTAAGTGGTGTTCCAACAAGCCATGTCATGTTTCAGAACACCTCAGGATGAATGTTTCAGTACACTTTAAATCTGTCCCAATACCCTCGCAACCATGTGTTTCAATACTCCTGCGAACTGAAGGTTTTGTCTCCTTTAAGGTGGTGGCAGCTCAGTTGCCACTAGTTTTAGTGTTACAAAGCACTTTGTTTTAACAGTGTAGCTGGCAGAACTGATGCGTGTCTGCCTACATCTCTAACATCTCAATTCAAATATACCTCCATCCCAACAGTCACCCCCTACACACACACACAATACCCCATGACACCCCCTCCCAAGTCAGCAAATCGCATGTGCCAATTACAGAATGGGTTTGTTGAAGGTCTGCAATTATACCCCTGGTCCCCCTGGCGCCCTGCAGCGAGGGAGCAGGGAAATGACTCTGCTGGCAGTCTCTCTCGCCCTTCCTCCCCCTCCTCTTCCCCAAAAAAGTATTTAGAGGAAAGCGGAACAAACACATCCCAAACCTTTTGTCGGTCACACCTGGGTACCAAATGGCTTCTCATTTAGATTGAAGACAGCATGCTTATTTACACCCGCCTTCCCCTCCTTGATCCCCCCCATTCCTCACTCCTTTCAAAACACGCAGCTCTTTTCCTGGGGGAGTCAGAGACCCGTCCCAACTGAACTACATTACCGCGTCTCCTGTTTATTCAAAGACACCAAGGCAACCCCTCCCCCATACACATACACACATACACACAAACAAACCTCAAAGACACCAGAGACGAGATGCCACATCCCTGTCACCCATCAGAAGACACCAGGGCTTTGAAACAGCACACACACTATATACACATTTCATTCCCCCATCATCGCAGACACAATGAATAATACATATTTTATTATATTATTACAAGAGATTTGTAACACTTGAAACCGAATGCAATATGCAGTTTATCGCCATACACCACTAACACAGCGTCGGTGACACGCTGCCTGCCGCTAAGACTGTCTGTGTCACCAGCCAACCAGCCCAGAGGAGAGGAGAGGGACAGGAGAGGAGACAGGCTAATAATCAACATTTTATTTGGCCTCTGTATATTCAGTCTGCGCTTTGACAAAATCACTCTTAATCACTGTGTAACATTTTCCCTCCAAAACAAGGCTCCACCATTTTGAATTCTTTTTTCCAAGGGATGTAGGGGTCAAGTGATACTACTTCAAATGAAGCCTGTGGAGTGTTTTGTGGAGTGTACATGGAGGATGGTGATGTTTGTTGTCAGCCTTGCTTGCTCTCCTCTCTCCTGAAAATGTAAAAGTGAGAGAGTGTGTGGAGAGGAGAGGAGAGGAGAGCAGGCAGACGGCCCTTTAGACTGGCTAGTGTAATTTTATGGTGAGGCGTGAGGTGAGTTGGAAGAGAAATGTATCTCGCTGCCACTTGAGAGCTCTATTGCCTGGAGCTGTTGACCATGTAATGTCAGGTCCTATACTACAAAAACCACATCCCACGTCCTCCCAGTAGTAGACTACAAAATGCATTCACAGTACTCTGTTGTAAAAAAGGCAGAATACGTTGCTACCATGCATACCATGCATATGTTATCCAAGATGGCGTAGCAGTGCGGTCGCTTTTATTCATTCTCCTTGTGTAAATATCCCGTTTCTTGTTTTTTTTGTCTATTTTGTATATATTTCTCAATTTTTACTTTTCATTCTTTAACTAAATATACTTTCCTGCAACCCGCCTCACCCAACGTGGAAAGGATTCTATTATTTCTTTATAACTTTCATCAAGAACCGTAAGCTGAACTAGCTGAAACTAGTGTAGCTGCAACTGAATGGCTACTTGATATTAGTCACCGTTAGCGTCTTCACCACTGTCCGTGGCCTACACTATCCACCAGCCAGCTCTAGCTCTAGCCTGGACAATTCGTCGGCCAGTCTGCACAGCGTGCTATCGACCCAGCGTGCTATCGACCCAGAGCTTATTGGACTTTCTGCCGGAATCACTGGACCCTAGCGCCGGATCATCGCAACCAGCTAGCTAGCTGCAACCTGTTGTTGGCTGATTACCATTGCCCTGTAGCAAGCACCAGATAGCCTTGAGCTAGCCTCAGGCCCATCTCCCGGCTATCTACCTCTCTGTCAACCGGACGGGACCTCCTAGTGTTGACACTGAGCCCCGCCGATCCAACACGACTGGTTTGCCGACGAAATAGTCTGATGTGGTTTCAACAGGCTTCCCGTTGCGACGACCACGAAGATCCATCTGCCAGCCCCGGCCCGCTAGCACACGCAAACTACAACTGTGCTCCCTGCTAGCTGTGCTGAAGCACCAATTTGAACTGCTCTCGGACTCACATATTGCTGTTCACTGGACCTTATGATCACTCAGCTGCACAGCTGATGCCTGCTGGACTGTTCCTTTACACGGTACCCTGTCCTGTTTATTCTGTTTAGCCTTAGCCCAAACGTTATCGCTATTTCCAGTTGTTGTCTTAGCTCTCTCTAATAACACCTGTGACTGCTTTATGCCTCTCTCCCATGTCAATTATGCCTTGCCTATTGCTGTTTGGGTTAGTTCTTATTATACAATTTCACTGTAGAACCCCTAGTCCCTCTCAAACTGCCTCAAATAGTTCCTTTGTTCCACCCCCCATACACGCCGAGACCGGCTCAATCGGTGCCTCCAGTGACGCTATCTCTTTCATTGTTACCCAACGCTTAGGGTTACCTGAACTGTACTCATATCCTTCCATATCCTTTTCTGTACATAATGCCCTGAATCTTTTCTACAACGCCCGGAGAACTGCCCCCTTTATTCTATGTACCCAAAGCACTAGAAGACCAGTTCTTAAAGCCTTTAGTCATATCCTTATTCTAGTCCTCCTCTGTTCCTCTGGTGATGTAGAGGCTAACCCAGGCCCTGCAGCCCCCAGTATCACTCCTACTCCCCAGGAGCTATCATTTGTTGACTTCTGTAACCGTAAAAGTCTTGGTTTTCTGCACGTAAATATCAGAAGCCTCCTTCCTAAGTTTGAGTTATTCACTGCGTTAGCACACTCCGCCAACCCTGATGTTCTAGCAGTGTCTGAATCCTGGCTTAGGAAGGCCACCAAAAATTCTGAAATTTCCATCCCCAACTATAACATTTTCCGTCTAGATAGAACTGCCAAAGGGGGTGGAGTTGCAATCTACTGTAGAGATAGCCTGCAGAGCTCTATCATACTATCCAGGTCTGTGCCCAAACAGTTTGAGCTTCTACTTCTAAAAATCCACCTTTCCATAAATAAATCTCTCACTGTTGCCGCTTGCTACAGACCCCCCTCAGCCCCCAGCTGTGCCCTGGACACCATATGTGAATTGATTTCCCCCCATCTATCCTCAGAGTTCGTACTGCTTGGTGACCTAAATTGGGATATGCTTAACACCCCGGCCATCCTACAATCTAAACTAGATGCCCTCAATCTCACACAAATTATCAACGAACCTACCAGGTACAACCCTAAATCCGTAAACATGGGTACCCTCATAGATATCATCCTGACTAACTTACCCTCTAAATACACCTCCGCTGTCTTCAACCAGGATCTCAGCGATCACTGCCTTATTGCCTGCGTCCGTAACGGGTCCGCGGTCAAACGACCACCCCTCATCACTGTCAAACGCTCCCAAAAACACTTCAGCGAGCAGGCCTTCCTAATTGACCTGGCCCAGGTATCCTGGATGGATATAGATCTCATTCCGTCAGTAGAGGATGCCTGGTTGTTCTTTAAAAGTAATTTCCTCTCAATCTTAAATAAACATGCCACATTCAAAAAATACAGAACTAAGAACAGATATAGCCCCTGGTTCTCCTCAGACTTGACTGCCCTTGACCAGCACAAAAACATCCTGTGGCGTACTGCATTAGCATCAAATAGCCCCCGCGATATGCAACTTTTCAGGGAAGTTAGGAACCAATATACACAAGCAGTTAGGAAAGCAAAGGCTAACTTTTTCAAACAGAAATTTGCATCCTGTAGCACTAACTCCAAAAAGTTTTGGGACACTGTAAAGTCCATGGAAAATAAGAGCACTTCCTCCCAGCTGCCCACTGCACTGAGGCTAGGAAACACTATCACCACCGATAAATCTACAATAATCGAGAATTTCAACAAGCATTTTTCTACGGCTGGCCATGCTTTCCACCTGGCTACCACTACCCCGGCCACCAGCTCTGCACCCTCCGCTGCAACTTGCCCATGCCCCCCCCGCTTCTCCTTCACACAAATCCAGACAGCTGATGTTCTGAAAGAGCTGCAAAATCTGGACCCCTACAAATCATCTGGGCTAGACAATCTGGACCCTTTCTTTCTAAAACTAGCCGCCGAAATTGTCGCAACCCCTATTACTAGCCTGTTCAACCTCTCTTTCGTAACGTCTGAGATCCCCAGAGATTGGAAAGCTGCCGCGGTCATCCCCCTCTTCAAAGGGGGTGACACTCTAGATCCAAACTGTTACAGACCCATATCCATCCTGCCCTGCCTTTCAAAAGTTTTTGAAAGCCAAGTCAACAAACAGATCACCGACCATTTCGAATCCCACCGTACCTTCTCCGCTATGCAATCCGGTTTCCGAGCTGGTCATGGGTGCACTTCAGCCACGCTCAAGGTCCTAAACAATATTATAACCGCGATCGATAATAGACAGTACTGTGCAGCCGTTTTCATTGACCTGGCCAAGGCTTTCGACTCTGTCAACCACCGCATTCTTATTGGCAGACTAAATAGCCTTGGTTTCTCAAATGACTGCCTCGCCTGGTTCACCAACTACTTCTCAGATAGAGTTCAATGTGTCAAATCGGAGGGCCTGTTGTCTGGACCTATGGCAGTCTCTATGGGGGTGCCACAGGGTTCAATTCTTGGGCCGACTCTTTTCTCTGTGTATATCAATGACGTCGCTCTTGCTGCTGGTGACTCTCAGATCCACCTCTACGCAGACGACACCATTTTGTATACATCTGGCCCTTCATTGGACACTGTGTTAACAAACCTCCAAACGAGCTTCAATGCCATACAACACTCCTTCAGTAGCCTCCAACTGCTCTTAAACACTAGTAAAACTAAATGCATGCTCTTCAACCGAACGCTGCTTGCACCCGCCCACCCGACTAGAATCACTACTCTCGACGGGTCTGACCTAGAGTATGTGGACAACTACAAATATCTAGGTGTCTGGTTAGACTGTAAACTCTCCTTCCAGACTCACATTAAGAATCTCCAATCCAAAGTTAAATCTAGAATCGGTTTCCTATTTCGCAACAAAGCCTCCTTCACTCATGCTGCCAAACATGCCCTCGTAAAACTGACTATCCTACCGATCCTTGACTTCGGCGATGTCATTTACAAAATAGCCTCCAACACTCTACTCAGCAAATTGGATGTAGTCTATCACAGTGCCATCCGTTTTGTCTCCAAAGCCCCATATAATACCCACCACTGTGACCTGTACGCTCTTGTTGGCTGGTCCTCACTACATATTCGTCGCCAAACCCACTGGCTCCAGGCCATCTATAAATCACTGCTAGGCAAATCCCCGCCTTATCTTAGCTCATTGGTCACCATAGCAACACCCACCCGTAGTCTGCGCTCCAGCAGGTATATCTCACTGGTCATCCCCAAAGCCAACACCTCCTTTGGCCGCAATTCCTTCCAGTTCTCTGCTGCCAATGACTGGAACGAAATGCAAAAATCTCTGAAGCTGGAGACACTTATCTCCCTCACTAACTTTAAGCATCAGTTGTCAGAGCACCTTACCGATCACTGCACCTGTACACAGCCCATCTGAAATTAGCCCGCCCAACTACCTCATCCCTATATTGTTATTTATTTTGCTCATTTGTACCCCAGTATCTCTATTTGCACATCATTTCTTGCACATCTATCATTCCAGTGTTAATACTAATTGTAATTATTTTGCACTATAGCCTATTTATTGCCTTACCTCCATAACTTGCTACATTTGCACACACTGTATATATATGTATTTCTGTTGTATTTTTGACTTTGTTTTGTTTTACCCCATATGTAACTCTGTGTTGTTGTTTTTATCGCACTGCTTTGCTTTATCTTGGCCAGGTCGCAGTTGTAAATGAGAACTTGTTCTCAACTGGTTTACCTGGTTAAATAAAGGTGAAAAAAAAAAAAAAAAATGGAAATCAATCGCAGCAAACATGTCTTGGTCGATGGGAAAAGTCGTTAGCTTTCATTCTGGCAAATTGATAAATGCCAGGTACATCTAATCAAACCAACTCCCTGAGTTTTGTTTTCCAGACATTAACTGATGGCGCCTCTCTTTTAGACACAGTAAAGTGATATTAGAGAAAAAGGCTACATTTAGATTTTGGGAGTAGGCTAAATCTGTGTTTGTGTGTGAAGCCAGGCGTTGGAGGCTATTAAAGAGTTCTCTGCTCATGCCTCCAGAGAGATAGGGTTAACTGTTTTAAAAAGAACGGAATAGATGGATAAATAAACATTGTATTCCAGCGTTGCTTCACTGATCTGTGACTAACTGGATAGCCATTAAGGTTTAAAAATCCCCAAGCGTGAAACAGACTGGAACGCATTGAGCCTCAGCTCAGCAGAATAGATTTTCATTTCCTTAATCAACTTCCTTATTCATTCTTTTTTTTCTCAAGGAATTAATATATATCAGTCTTAATGGGGGGGAGAATACGTGAGTAGCACACGCAGGAAGGAGGTAGGCTCAATGGAGGAGACAGAGATCAGGCTTTTCTCCTCCTTCATTAGGAGATGGAGGGAGCGGCATCTGTTGCTCCCCATTCCAACAATACTTATAGATAGCTGTCATTATTTACAGGCGATGGGATTCTGTCCAATACCACACAACAGTATTCAGAGGAACATGGTAAAAAAAAAAGCATTTAATAAGTAGATACTCTATGGAGGGTAGTCAGCACATTCTGAAGAATAAAAATAAAAGAAGAATATACGTATGAAGAAACAAAAGAACATATCCAATTCAGCACATGATATCTAACACAGTGTGTGGAGCATGGAATGAAAAGGGTTTGAACAGAAAGACGTCTCTCTCTCCGTAAAGAACAATCCTCCATTACTACTACCACTACTACTACTACAGCACACAAACACACAGCTCTGAGGCTGCTGTACATGTGTTAGTACATCTCTCTCTCTTCCCTCGCCTGCACGGCTATCTGATCATAAACATGCAATGTACTTGTAACAGTTAATCAAACCCAATATCTGCTTCGGAAACCTATTCCACATATACACAGCCTGGATGAATAATACACGGCTTAGTCACCGTTGGCTTCAGGCGTGGAGCACTAGCCTGGTGATACCAAGCAGCAGCGCCACAGTTAAGGCTGGATATTTCTACAGAGATAAGGATTACAAAGCTCTCAGGATGAGTTTGTCTCCTCGCCATGATACTCAAACCGTCGCCGTGGCGTGTTGCTTGCAACGAGATGTTTCATGTAGCAGGCGCCATTGCCATTTTTAAATGACTGCCTCAAATCTGAGACGCAGCAAAGTTTGACATGCCAGTCTGTGCTTGCCTTGCTCTGGCAGTGGAGGCAGACCCTGTTTATTCAAGTCAAATAAATAGGTTGTGAATATTCCACTCGTGACATTTTTGTGGATTTTGGGGGGCGTATGTTCTCAAAGCCTTGTCACTCATGGGGCCTTATCTCTGTGCATGTGTATGCGTTTGTGTCTGCACAGAGAGAGAGAGAGAGAGAGAGAGAGAGAGAGAGAGAGAGAGAGAGAGAGAGAGAGAGAGAGAGAGAGAGAGAGAGAGAGAGAGAGAGAGAGAGAGAGAGAGAGAGAGAGAGAATGAGAGAGAGAGAGAGAGAAATACTGTATATTGAGAAAGAAAAAAGAGAGAGAAAAAGAAAGTGACAATGAGAGAGATAACAAGAGCGAGAGGGTGGTAGGGAAAAGACGAGAGATATTAAAATGAAGCAATAGAGGGAATGTGAAAGTGAGAGAGAGAAAAAAAGAGACCTGGAGAGAGTAGAATGGAGAGAGAGGGAGAGGGAGAGAGAGAGGAGGCAGGGGACCAGTAGTGCCAGCCTGGATGAGAGTGAGACTGAAACCTGATTGGCTGTGCCCACTACAAAGAGCTCTCATCTCCCTCTGTGATTGGTCGCCCAGCATTACCTCAGCGCTCGTTCCCTACGCTGTGATGAGATGCTGATTATGCTATTTACACTTTGTGTATCTGGATGTGTTACAACAGGCAGGGCCAACTGTGGCCCTCCAGGACCAACCACATACACACATCCCACAAGTTTTACTGATCATTTCAGCCCTGTGGACTCACACACTCTCACAAAGGAGAAGAAAAAAGTGTTTTCTTTACTGATTGCTGTCTCTACCGCTCTGTAGGAGCGGAAAGTGCTGGGAAAAGTGAGGGGGAGTAGTGTCTCCTCCTCCCTCAGAATCCTCTTCTCTTAGACCTGTCACTGTGTCCATTTTCTGCTCTTGACCACCACCCTGACACAGAGCCCTACACACCCCACCATCCCCTCTCTCTCTCCCTGAAACATCCCAGTGATCTTACACCTTTCCCTGCTGGATGGAGCATGGCATCCACACCATTTCTATCAGATCCTTTTTTTGTCTATTGAAGAAAAGCGTGGTCCCACTCTGAAAGATTACGGTCAGGGCCGATTAAGATCTTTGTCTCGCTGCAGCAGGAAAAAAGCGACGTGCTCTTTGTAACCTAAAAAAAGACTGGAGATAAAACAGATGAAATCCTTCCCTCCGAAGCCCCAGGCAGGCAGCGCTGGGGTGTGGTGATGGTGATCCCAGAGCATGAGCAGCCTCATTGGCTCCCCTTCTCTCTCTCTCTCTCTCTCTCTCTCTCTCTCTCTCTCTCTCTCTCTCTCTCTCTCTCTCTCTCTCTCTCTCTCTCTCTCTCTCTCTCTCTCTCTCTCTCTCTCTCTCTTTCTCTCTCTCTTTCTCTCTCTCTCTCTATATATATATATATATATATCTGTCTCGCTTGCTCTCTCTCTCTCTCTCTGTTCCCCCTATCCCTCTCACATGACCTAGTCTGAAGGGGAACGGGCTTAGGCGAGAAAGTGGCAACAGGAAATGGACATAATGTAGCAATGCTCTATCCAACCCTACACTATAAATATCCTTGTGTATACACAGATTACATTTACAAGGTCCTTTCTTAAAGCTTCTATGGCCTTTCCTCTAGGCTGAATAGAGAGGCTTGGTAAGGATTACATCTTCCAGGCACCTTTTGGAAAAGAGAGCGAGTCAGAGAGAGGAAGATAAAAGGTCCTTTTGTGGCTCTGATCTGCCGCCTGCCTGCCTGCCTGCCTGCCTGCCTGCCTGCCTGCCTGCCTGCCTGCCTTCAGTGTCTTTACTCTCTGTGCTCTCCCGCTCTCTGTGCTGTCCCCTCTCTCTGTGCTCTCCCTCTCTTTGTGCTGTCTTCCCTCTCTCAGGCCAGTCAGGGAAGAAGCCATATGGCCAGGCTTTCCCTCGCTCCCTCTCTCTCCCTCATTCAAACACACGTCCTACAGGAAAATAGTAAAGCCACTGGGATCCTACGGGGTTCCTGTCTATACACTAGGGTATCGCTGTGTGGGTGGCCGAGGCAGATGCTTTGTCCATCAACATCCCTTTCTCTCTCGCTCCATCCCCATCTCTCTCCCCCCCTGTTGATCTTTTTCTCCCTCCCTCCCTCCCTCTCTCTCTCTCCCACCTAATTCCGTCCATCCCACTCCCTCCCTCCCTCCCTTTGGGTGGTGTTTGTCTGTTTGGCCAGGTCACTCGTCTAGGCCACCCCGCCGCTCCCTCCCTCCCACCACGTTGACTAAATGTATTCAAACAGCAGTTGTCGGCAGAGATAAAGTATCTGTTTGGTGCCGGCAGGACAGGGTCAGAGTTGGCTGGTAACGAAGAGCATCCACAGAAGAGCAGAGCAGACAATAAATCACGCAGGCTGTGCACTGTGCTGCTGAGCCTGACAGACCCACGACCTGCGAATCAGGGGATACTTCGTTTTTAAAATGAGCCGGCTTGACCTTACTGTTGAATAAATGCACATTTCCTCCCAGGAAAAACGACTCTCGGTTATATTAAAAAGGACAGAGGAATATTTGAACAGAGAGAAGAGAAAACACTACACAAACATTTTATTTTTCTGTTCACCTTTTTAGCCCATCTCGGGAATTAATTTCAGCATTTGAATGCTAACACTGATGTTTGGCCAAAAGATATTGCCAGTACAATGATCCCTAATAAAAAAAAATAGCAATGAGTGCTCTGAATGGTGAGAGACATTTAACATTAGCCCTGGCAAACCCATCTGATCCCATGCTGTGGGGATTGAGTCTTTTTGAAGGAGACAAGAAAAAAACACTGGAGGTTCATATTAAAGCTGCTAATAAAATAGCCTTAACACACAATAGCTCGCTCTGTGAAACGAGTAAAATAACTGTTTTCCGGAACACTGCACTACTATGAGTTGTTATGCTCCATTTGCAATCAAAATTGTATTGTTGTGCATAGAGGTTGACAGAGGAATAATGTTGTGAGAAATATAAACAGGGGGTGCTGGTGTCATGTTGTGGTGTTGATGTGGTACAGTGGGGAAAAAAAGTATTTAGTCAGCCACCAATTGTGCAAGTTCTCCCACTTAAAAAGATGAGAGAGGCCTGTAATTTTCATCATAGGTACACGTCAACTATGACAGACAAAATGAGGGAAAAAAATCCAGAAAATCACATTGTAGGATTTTTAATGAATTTATTTGCAAATTATGGTGGAAAATAAGTATTTGGTCAATAACAAAAGTTTCTCAATACTTTGTTATATACCCTTTGTTGGCAATGACACAGGTCAAACGTTTTCTGTAAGTCTTCACAAGGTTTTCACACACTGTTGCTGGTATTTTGGCCCATTCCTCCATGCAGATCTCCTCTAGAGCAGTGATGTTTTGGGGCTGTCGCTGGGCAACACGGACTTTCAACTCCCTCCAAAGATTTTCTATGGGGTTGTGATCTGGAGACTGGCTAGGCCACTCCAGGACCTTGAAATGCTTCTTACGAAGCCACTCCTTCGTTGCCCGGGCGGTGTGTTTGGGATCATTGTCATGCTGAAAGACCCAGCCACGTTTCATCTTCAATGCCCTTGCTGATGGAAGGAGGTTTTCACTCAAAATCTCACGATACATGGCCCCATTCATTCTTTCCTTTACACGGATCAGTCGTCCTGGTCCCTTTGCAGAAAAACAGCCCCAAAGCATGATGTTTCCGCCCCCATTCTTCACAGTAGGTATGGTGTTCTTTGGATGCAACTCAGCATTCTTTGTCCTCCAAACACGACGAGTTGAGTTTTTACCAAAAAGTTCTATTTTGGTTTCATCTGACCATATGACATTCTCCCAATCCTCTTCTGGATCATCCAAATGCACTCTAGCAAACTTCAGACGGGCCTGGACATGTACTGGCTTAAGCAGGGGGACACGTCTGGCACTGCAGGATTTTAGTCCCTGGCGGCGTAGTGTGTTACTGATGGTAGGCTTTGTTACTTTGGTCCCAGCTCTCTGCAGGTCATTCACTAGGTCCCCCCGTGTGGTTCTGGGATTTTTGCTCACCGTTCTTGTGATCATTTTGACCCCACGGGGTGAGATCTTGCGTGGAGCCCCAGATCGAGGGAGATTATCAGTGGTCTTGTATGTCTTCCATTTCCTAATAATTGCTCCCACAGTTGATTTCTTCAAACCAAGCTGCTTACCTATTGCAGATTCAGTCTTCCCAGCCTGGTGCAGGTCTACAATTGTGTTTCTGGTGTCCTTTGACAGCTCTTTGGTCTTGGCCATAGTGGAGTTTGGAGTGTGACTGTTTGAGGTTGTGGACAGGTGTCTTTTATACTGATAACAAGTTCAAACAGGTGTCATTAATACAGGTAACGAGTGGAGGACAGAGGAGCCTCTTAAAGAAGAAGTTACAGGTCTGTGAGAGCCAGAAATCTTGCTTGTTTGTAGGTGACCAAATACTTATTTTCCACCATCATTTGCAAATAAATTAATAAAAAATCCTACAATGTGATTTTCTGGATTTTTTTTTCTCAATTTGTCTGTCATAGTTGACGTGTACCTATGATGAAAATTACAGGCCTCGTTCATCTTTTTAAGTGGGAGAACTTGCACAATTGGTGGCTGACTAAATACTTTTTTTCCCCACTGTATGTCTCTGTGGTAGAGCCAGACCCTGGGGGTAGATGAGATGGCTGCTGTACACAGGCCCAGCGTGAGGCCTGGGACAGGGACAGACAGACAGTCAGCGACCCCTCCAGGGAACGGCGTGCGTGTGAATCCCTCTGGTAGAGAGTAGGGAGAGGGGGGCTGTAACCGTCTCTCAGAGCTCTGTGATGATTGACAGTGATGTAATTGTCTCTGCTGCGCTTTCTCGTCCCGGACGCCCCGAGACGAATGGCTCTCCTCCCACCAATAAAGGCCTGTTCACTTTGCAGTCCTCCATCAGCGCCTGGCCCAGCCCGCACTGCGCCGCTCAGCGCTCACAGCCTCATCACCAGGCGAGACGAAAGGGCAGCCACTCAGATGTCTCATCAGCGATAGACAGCCAGGAGAAAAAGAATGCCAAGATGAAAAGAGAGATAGGGCCAGATCGCTGCTTATTGTACATCACAAACCCCCCAGAACACAGTAGAGCACAGGGGGGACGGGAAGGTCAGTGTGACGGACACAGCTGGGCCACGGAGTTAGAGAGAGAGAGGAGAGAGAGTCCTTCCCCACGGCGGAGATAGCCTTTGATCAGGCGTGTCATTCCATCGCCAAGGTGACCCGCACACCCAGACCACGTCCGCCTGCTCGCTCTCTGGCGCCGTGGCGTGCGGTTCCGACCGTGGCCAGCTAATGGCCACTCCCTGCGCTACCATCAGACTCTCTCCGCAGCCCACTGCTGTGCGTCATGCCATATGGACACCAGCCACCTCGCTCAACGCCTCGTCGAAAATGAAAACGGAAGAAAATCAGAAAACTCTGTTACATGGCCATGTCAGACTCCTACTACGAAGTCACACTCTGGGAAATGATTTTAGTAGTTTTATCAGTAGGTTTTGGGCCCTCATGGATTCTGTTGATGTCCTGCAGAGGCCTGAGTCTGTCCTCTCTGGACCTCTCCTCTCTTCAGGAGGTTGCTCTGGCCTCCAGTCATGGAGGTAAAGCTGGACTTTAGTGGACTGCCCAGTGAGAGGCAAGGCCCCCAATCAGAGAGGTAGTGCTGGACTGTAGTAGACTGCCCAGTGAGAGGACTTCAGTCAGAGAGGTAGAGTTGGACTGTAGTGGACTGCCCAGTGAGAGGACTTCAGTCAGAGAGGTAGAGTTGGACTGTAGTGGACTGCCCAGTGAGAGGACTTCAGTCAGAGAGGTAGAGTTGGACTGTAGTGGACTGCCCAGTGAGAGGACTTCAGTCAGAGAGGTAGAGCTGGACTGTAGTGGACTGCCCAGTGAGAGGACTTCAGTCAGAGAGGTAGAGCTGGACTGTAGTGGACTGCCCACTGAGAGGACTTCAGTCAGAGAGGTAGAGCTGGACTGTAGTGGACTGCCCAGTGAGAGAGGAGACTATTGGTGGCAGCAGGGTCAACACTGCCTTCCCCTGTAGACTGGGCTGTATCCCAGCCCTGCTCTGGCTCCTCTTCCCATATTTCAGTCCCTCCCAACCGCAGACTCAGAGAAGCAGCAAGGCACACTGACACTGGAGTTAATTAAGATTTGAATCCAGCGTGAGAGTGTCAGTGGAATATCATCCAACAAAGGCAAAGTCAGGCATATCAAGACATGGGAGGAAGGGGGAAGGATATTGGGATGTGAAGGAATACAACACGAGGATAATATTTACCCCTCCCCTCCCAGAGGTCTTCACTGGTGCAGTGTTGTGAGGCGTGATCATCAAAAGGCCTTGGCTGTTCAGGCTGCTTTACCAAGCTGGGTTCACTTACTAGACTGTATGCATTGAGAAACTGAATGCCTGAGTTCATTTTCTGAATATGGAACGCATAATCAAAAGCCGTGTCTGACACGACGAAGAAATACATTTCCCACAATAACGAGCAACGTTAGGGCTTCTTACTTTAAAATAACTAGTCTATCATTGTAGCACGACTTGAACAAAATAGGACAAATCTGAAGGTATTGGAATCTATCTAGTGCCCTAGCTAAGATGTGTTTTTTCAAACCTGATTTGGTCACTTTTCCATTTCTGTGACCGAGGTTCAGGTTCTGGGTACGGTGTGGCTTGGATGGGATCTGTGATGGGGCCTGCTGGGATATCCTGTTGGAACAGCAAGGCAGCAGACCTGCACATTGGCCTGACATCAGAGCAACTTTGCAGTGAGCAGGCTGCAGGAGACCGAGGGGTCTGCCATATTAGGGGGGGGGGGGGGGGGGGGGGGGGGGTATTATGGAATAAGTGGGACAACTCCAGGCAGGCCCAGTGAACACTAGCCAGCCAATAATGATAAAAGAGCAGAGGAAGTCCCAATGCTGCTGCCTTATTGAAGTTTACCTTAGTACCTTTAAACTGGCTCTCTGTTTGCCCTGGCCTGCGCATCACATATTCTAACACTCCATCCCTTCCCTTCCAGCCAGGTATAAATAAACTAAGACCAGCTGTATGTGGTGAACCATTGGCTTCTGTCTTTGTGAGAAATTAATCACGACAGTGACAATATCAATATCATTGTATTTTTTAACTACATACTAGCATGTGTGCAAACATACATGTCATATGACACCGTCCCAGCCTTTTATTAAACATAAACAGATATGAACCCCTATCTCCTCTGAACCACTGGGCTGACCCTAGAAATTCCAATCATGCATCCACTATTTCCCAAACACAAGCACTTTTATCGCTACTCAGATGCAAATGACTTCACACTGCCGCTTACAAGACACATTTTGAGTGTTATTTTTTATCTCGTCAGAGCGGCTCGATACCTTGCCACTTAATATGCTGCCAAGTTAATCAACATGAGCTGAAATCCAGGAGATCACAGGCATTTTGGCTGCTCACGCAGGAGCATGGAGGCCCACACTATGCTACGGCGCTCCACTACTCAAAGGCAGCAGGGAGGGCCTGATAGATCTCCTGAGTTCATTATGAGGAGAGAGAGACTTCCTTCAATCAGCCTGGAAAGCATCCCAAACGATAGGTGCAACGATGAGAGACGAGGGCAGGATAGGACCCCCCAGATCCTTCCTTTCTCCGGTATGGTGCATCCAGGAGAGTGCGTCGGCCTTCACATTCTGGGATCCTGGTCGGTAGGACAGAATGAATTGGAAGCGAGTGAGAAATTGGGCCCACCTTGCTTGATGAGAGTTCATCTGTTTCGCTGCCCGTATGTGCTCCAAATTCCGGTGGTCAGTAAGAATCTGGAATGGATGGACTGCACCCTCCAGCCAGTGTCTCCATTCCTCCAGAGCGAGGAACACTGCCAACTGCTCCCTGTCTCCAACTCCAAAGTTCCTCTCTGCGGGGGTAAGCTTTTTAGAGAAAAAGTTACAGGGATACATTTTCTCTGGTTTACCGTGACGCTGGTAGAGGACCGCACCCACGCCCTCCTCCGATGCGTCCACCTCCAGGATGGATCTGGGTGTTTTAGGATGGGCGCTGTGGTGAACCTCTCCTTCAACCTCTTGAAGGCAGCGTCAGCCTCAGGGTTCCAGGCAAGCTTCTGAGGCCCACCCTTAAGGAGAGAGGTGAGCGGGGAGGCTATGGAGCTGAAGGACCTGATGAAAAGCCTGTATAAATTAGCGAAGCCCAGGAAGCTCTGTAGGCCCTTGATGGTGGTGGGAACTGGCCATGACCTGACGGCGTCCGTCTTCACTCCTTCCATGAACACCCCCTGAGGACTGATCCGGTATCCCAGGAAGGAGATGGCCTGTTGGTGGAATTCACATTTCTCCCCCTTCACCAACAGGCTGTTTTCCCGGAGGCGGAGTAGGACAGCTCGGACGTCCCTGACGTGCTCCTCGAACGTAGCTGAGTAGATCAGGATATCGTTGATTTACACCACCTGTCTACTCAGCATATCCCAGAACACGTCATTGACGAAGGACTGGAACACAGAAGGTGCGTTGGCGAGGCCGTAGGGCATGATGCAGTATTCATAGTGGCCTGAGGTAGTGCTGAATGCCGTCTTCCACTCGTCTCCTTCCCGGATTCGGATCAGGTTGTAGGCACTCCTCAGGTCCAACTTGGTAAAGTACCGGGCCCCTCATAGCTGCTCGATGGCCGACGGAACCAGAGGGAGGGGGGACCGGTACTTGGTGGTGACTGCGTTCAGCCCCCTGTAGTCAATGCATGGTCTCAGTCCTCCATCTTTTTTGGCCACGAAGAAGAAGCTGGCGGAGGCAGGAGAGGTAGAGCGTCTGATGAACCCCAGCAGGTCAGGGTCTCCGCCACATATTTCTCCATGGCCTCAGTCTCCACCATGGAAAGGGGGTAAATGCGACTCTTCGGGGGGTGTTGTCCCTCCAGCAGGTCAATGGCGCAGTCCCAGGGCCTGTGAGGAGGGAGACACGTAGCCTTTACTGAAGAGAAGACATCGGAGAGATCTGCGTACTCACGTGGAATGTTGGGCTGGAGGGCGGACTCCGGACTCTCAACTGACGTGGAACAACAAACCACCGGCAGGCAGGTCTTCCGGGATGAGGTAGACCAGGCTGTGATCCTTTTGGTGCTCCAATTGATGGTGGGGTTGTGTAGTCTGAGCCAGGGCAATCCCAAGATGATCCGGTGAAGGGGTGACGTGACGATGTGGAATGACAGCTCCTCGTGGTGCTCCGGTAGTGTGGGAATGGTGATGGTGATAGGGAGAGTGACGTGCGTAATGGTGCCTGATCCAAGGGGTTTATTGTCCAGTGAGGTGACGTGTAGCGGAGATGGCAGTGGCACGGTGGGCAACCCCCATTCAGAGACCAGCTCCCTATCTATAAGGTTCCCCGCTGATCCGGAATCTATCATAGCAGTATAAATGGAAGAGAAGGAATAACCAGACACCGTTATGGGAACTAAAAACAATGGTTTTGTGATATGAGCTGATGTAACACTCACGGAGCGGCGACAGGAGTCATACCGCCTAGATAGGGAGCCGCCAGGAGATCTGTGGTCTGTGGTGGTGTAAGGGGTGCTGCCCACCTCCATGGGTGAGGACTCGGAAGCAGGGCGGCTTCCATAGCTCAGATGGGGTGAGCATCGAGACTCCGGGAGGTGTTGGGAACGCCGTCTCTCTCTCAACATGTCGTCAAGACTGATGGACGTGGTAATGAGGGTATCAAGGTCCATCTCTTCATCCCGACATGCGAGTTCCGTCTTGATGTCCTCCCGTAAGCCTCTCCTGAAAGCCGTGCGCAGAGCACGCTCATTCCAGCCGGAAGACGCCGCCTCCGTGCAAAAGCTTAGAGCGTACTCGGACGTGGGCCCCTCTCTCTGTTGTAGATGGAGGAGACGCTCATCCCCGACCTTTCCCTCCGTGGGATGATCAAACAACGCCCTGAACCGAGCGATGAAGGTGGGGTAGGGTAGTGCCACTGCCTCCTCTCCTTCCCAGACTGCTGTGGCCCAATCCAGCGCTACATTTAGTAGTTTTACCGTCAAAGCGCTCCGGTAGGGCGAGGGTTCCCGCAGAAGTGGGTGATAGCCCGGGAACAGGTGGATTGGGGGCACTCGCTGCTCCCTGAGGTGGAACCAGAGCGCTGGGCAGATTCTGCAGAGTTTGGAGCACTTCCTGCATGGCGGCGTTCAACTGGGCAAGCTGCTGCTGGTGCTGGTCGAGGCACTGGGAAACTCCTGCTGCATCCATTTTCGTTTAGTGTGTGATTCTGTGACGAGTACTGAGTATACGAAGAGGCAGGACGCAGACGCAGGAATTAACAAGGTCAAGGTTTACTTAAACAATGACAAAGAGAAATAACAACGAAAGAGTACACGACACGAAGCTAAACAATCACACACAACATCATAAGGAACAGTCCAGGGCTAAATAGGGGTGGTGATGAGATGATGAGGTGCAGGTGCGCTGGAGGTGATTAGGGTGCGTTGGGTTTCCATTCCTGTGTTGCCGAGGTGGTGCGCTCAGACAGGTGGCTCAGTAGACCGGCGAATCAGAGCGCCGGAGGGGAATAACGGGAGGAGACGTGACACAAGGTGTGTTTGTATAGGTCCATATACTGTACATGCTGTGTATTTGTACTTGCTAGTAGTAGCTATGTGCTGGCTGACTGGCTGGGTTGTTCTCTTTGGCTTGTGGATGAGCTAGCTAGCATACACTGATTGAAGCACTCCCCAGGCTGTGAGAGCTGTGAGGGGTTGGCAGAGGAGGATGTGAGGGAGATGGGAGCAGACAAATGCGACAAGGCGGAAAAACCATAGAGAGAACGTACGCGCTCAGCTCACCCTGCAGTCCTGCTCAGCTTCTACACTACTGTTTACACACACACACACACACACACACACACACTGAAAGTCAACGTCAATGTTTATGGAAGCTGTGTGTTTGTTTGTGTGTGTGCATGTGCGTGTGTGTGTGTGTGTGTGTGTGTGTTCAATCACACCCAGATGTGTACAATGGAGAACAGGGAAAAGGACATGGTGGTAATGTCCCATACACTGCAGGTCAGGCTCTTATCTCATTGGTTTAACTCAATAACAGAAAGGTCAGTTTACTCCATGTGAGTTCTTGGTGCCCCGTCCCTCCCCTGACATCTTAAGAATGATAGGGGGATCTGTTAGGAACCTAAGAGCCCAGGGAGAAGGACCAGGCACCAAGTATGCTTGTTCATAAGGGACCTGGCTAGACTAGCTGTACCTCTCTCCTTTCATAGAGTAGAGTGTGTGGGATATTCCTACTGCAATGTAATCAACTGACAGTGTTCGCATCCTTCAAATGTGTATAACATGTAAAACAATGGAACGCACTTTCAGAAATACTAGAATGAGCAGATTTTTGTTCTTCCTCTCTGTTCTATCCTCACCTCTCCCACCCCCTCCCTCCCCTTTTTCTCTCCTCAACCCCCTCCCTCCCTCCCTCCCTCCCTCTCTCCTGCAGCGTGGAGGTTGGTAACGGTGTGGAGTTTGACAGAATCAGATCTTGTGATCAATCAGAGTTCCACAGTGTGGTGACTGGTGAGAGGAGACAGAGAGCTGCACACGCACACACACACACACACAAACACACACACACACAGCCACAGCCATAGCCACACAACGCTGAGACCTGGGACTCATAACAGAGATTCATTTCAGGACACACACACCACACTCACACTGTCACGAGTAAACAGCGGAAAACAGGGGCTCACACGTCGATAACACGTTGGTAACACCGGTAAAAATATCTCTCCCTCTTTCCTCTCTCTCTCTGTGATTCTCTCCTGTTCTCACCACTGTGCGGGATAGAGGCAGGTAAAAAGAGCAGTTTAAACAGTGACTTGTGAGGCTCCTGTAAAATATCACTAATCAGCTGCAGGGGATGGATGACATCAAGGCTGGGCTTTCTCTCTCTCTGAGCTACTGGGAATCAGAGGGAGGGAGACTGCAGCACACCAGTTGAAAAGGGAAAGGCCTTTTGAGGAGATCAATACACTATATATTTTTAAGTGTGAAATGTTGAAAGGCAAACAAGGAATTGTACTTGTGAATAGCCAGTGAGTGGTGTTTTTGTCGTAATATTGTGATGAAATTGCACGGCATATGGCAAGAGTGTGAAAAGCAGCGTGGGGTTATGGGATTTGTTGCACGGTCTTACATCAGCCTATGTGTGAGAATGTGTGTGTACGCGCATACAGTCTGTGTGAGTGTGTGTGAGTGTGTGTGTGTGTGTGCATGTGTATGCACGTGTGTGTGCACATACAGCTCAGTGTATGTGTGAAAGTCTGTGTATGCCGGCGTGTGTATTCATCTGTAAATACTGTGTGCAGAGTGTGATGAGTAATGTGCGTGCGAATTTAGCCTAGATGTCAGATACCATGTTATTTCGAGACTCAATGTTGTGGGTTTGAAATAACATACTGTACACTCTGAATAAAATGAGGTTGTGGAACAAGCAGCTGTTCTATTCAAGCCAACAACTGGCCAGGCAGGTAGGCAGGCAGCTATCCCCACTACCACCCCCTGTTACTGCTCTAACCCAGAGCCTGTTTAGCAGCTACAGTCCCACAGCTACAGAGAGTGGGTGAGGAATCAACGTGACAAAGAGGATGAACAGGCTAACAGAAGGATGAACATGTGAGGGTCACTGACACACAGTACAGTAAGTTACTGCGTCTCTCAACTTCACTTTCTCTTTTAGATACAGGAACACTCCCAACTACATACATACCTCTGGACACACAGGTCATTCTGTCCATAGTGGTCACTGAAAAGCATCCCGTAGGACCTATAAGAGCTGAGATTATGACAGGATGTTCACCATTGATTCATGGAACCAAATTGACTTCTTGGCTGTCCACAAGACACGTTCACTTACTATTTCTCCCAACCCTTATCTATGCCATTCAACAGCTGCACTGACTCTCTCGGTGGGTACAGCTGCAGCACACCCTTCTGCCTTCATCCTCTGTGGTTCCAGGGAATGTCAGAGGCTTGTGGCAGGAGGTGGGAGACGGTGAGGAGGTGATGGTGGGGTGCCATGGAGCCGGCAGGCTAGGAGCAGGTTGCTGGGTTGCTCTGCATACTGAGAGGCCTGATTAAACAGGGGCTTCCAGCCCAGGACCAGGATGTGTCTAGAGAACAGACAGAAGAGACAAGCGTGACGGCCCACACAACCTCTGCCGCAGCTGCTGTTGGTCAGGTGACCCCTAAACACCTCACCCCTCTCCTCCATTTCCTCACCCCTGGCGGGGGACACGGGCCACTGAGCAGGTGACACGTCTCACACCGAGCAGACCCAACACCGCCATGCAGCCAGGCGCTCTGTTCTGTTCTGTCCAATACCCGGGCCTCCTCTGTGACAGATAATTTGTGCACATCCCCCTCCCCCCAACAACCCACAATCCTGTGTGAGTGTCTCTGGAGCGTGCCAAGTGCATTATGGTAACTGATGAGTGTTATCATGGCCAAAATAAAAATCAGATGAGTAAATCAACCCATGATTGGGGAAATCTTTGGCGTGACACAGGGAGAGGATTTATGGAGCGTTGCTGACATGTAGTGATTGCTTTTTATTCTCTCTGTTGTGTCTTTCTCCCAATGAGACAGGATGGGGGGAAGGAGGCCTGTAGCCTGTAATCGTCTGATATGAGGAATAGGTAAGCAGGGGGACGACTCTGATGCCTGCTCAAATGATTCCCATGGCTCATTGCAGTGTGCAGTTTGTCAGATTGGCCTGTCAGGAGCTTGTCCTTGCTCCCACTATCTCTGTGGCAACAGCAGACACCGACAGGAGAGGAACCCATCAACACCACGACACAGAGAGACAGAGGTCAGCCATCCGCTGAAGACGATAATGGAATGATAATAGTAGAGTATGGGATGCAGAAATTACTGAGCTTTATCCACAATATCTCCTCTCATTAACGTTAGCTGTTAATGTTGCTGTTTATGCTTGTGTTCTACACCAACTCCCCCTAATTAGGCGTGCCGCCATCTAAAAATACACAGCAAACTAAATTGTGGCGTGAAAGTACATGCAAATCTGTTGATGTACAGGAATAATGGGGGAGATTAATGTTGCGCTGCGGAGGAAAGTAATTGAGTTGGGTGTGTTGACACTAACGCACAGTGAAAGTCTTCTCTGTCGGTTGGCTAAGCTAAACGCTGTGTTGAGTTGTTGTGTTATTGTGTGGGTGGAAGGATGCTGCACGGCACATCGGTGACGCCACAGCTCTGGCGGTGTTTGTTTTGTGTCGGTGGTGTCATGGTGACGGTGTTCATTCTGGTTAAAGGCATGGAGAGGATCCAGAGATACTAATCCCTCAGTGCCGGGGTAAAGGAGCACCATGGCGGAGTCTTCCTCCTGTGTAGCAGCATGGCCAAGCTGTCACTCCACCATCGCTGAGTTACACTGGCCATGGACCACAGAGAGGACACAGGAATACTGGCCAGATACAAGAGACCACAACACAACTCAGAGGACAGAAAAGCTGTGGATAAAGGAGGGCACGGCTCTGATCTGAAGGAGTAGCACTGACGAGGCCAGCTGATTGTAGGTTTGGAGAAGTATTATGCTCTAAATATCTGAATCTCCACATACACAATATAAATATGATAATTCTATAGTCCAATCTAACACAACACATTAAAGTACGAGTCAGATAGGAAGACACACAATCTATTGTTGAAAGAGTGAGTCAAGAGACTAATTCCTTCTACGAGAGCTGTCACCCACTCAGCCCCACATCCAGCCCTCCATCTCCACATACTAACATACTAGCTATCTGAGTCACTCACAACAACACTCCTCCCCTCCAGCTTCGAGGTAGCCAGACACAGTCACCCAAGGCAACGTGGCTGGACAGGGGTGGGGGGGGGGGTAGATACTGAGAGAGACAGAGAGAGAGAGAGATAAGAGAGAGAGAGAGAGAGAGAGAGAGAGAGAGAGAGAGAGAGAGAGAGAGAGAGAGAGAGGGAGAGAGACCAAGAGACCGAGAGAGCAAGAGAGGGGGGGGGCTCCCGAGTGGTGCAGTGGTGTAAGGAATTGCATCGCAATGCTAGAGGCGTCACCACAGATCTGGGTTCGATCCTGGTTTGTGTCATAGCCGGCCGCGACCGGGAGACCCATGAGGCGGTGCACAATTGGCCCAGCGTCGTCCGGGTTAGGGGAGGGTTTGGCCAGCTGGGATGTCCTTGTCCCATCACGCTCTAGCGACTCCTTGTGGCGGTGTTTCCTACGACACACTGGTGCGGCTGGCTTCCGGGTTAAGCGAGAAGTGTGTCAAGAAGCAGTACAGCTTGGCGGGTCGTGTTTCAGAGGATGCATGGCTCTCGACCTTCGCCTCTCCCGAGTTCATACGGGAGTTACAGCGATGGGACAAGACTGTAACTACCAATTGGGGAGAAAAAAGGGGTAAAAAAATTTTTTTTATAAAAATAAAAAAACAGATAGAGAAATAGATACAGAGAGACAGAGAGAGAGAGATAGAAAGAGAGACAGACGGAGCGAGAGAGAGAGATAGAAAGGGAGAGAGTAGCAAGAGAGACGGCAAGAGAGACAGAGAGAGAGAGAGAGAGAGAGAGAGAGAGAAAGAGGGAGTGAAAGAGGGAGAGAGATAGAAGGAGAGAGAGAGAGTCCAACATAGGACTGTGGAGCTGTTTTTAGCATGTGTTGCGCGGTGAGTGGGTGTGGGCATGCTGGCCATGCTGCTTGCCCAACTCAGACTGGACCTGAGATCATTATCCTGTCCCCCCGCTGGACAGACCAGACTGGCCAGCCTCCGCTCCACAACCCTGCCCCGGGGGTTTCACCGTCTGCTCTGCTCTGCTAGCTTGCCCTCTCACTTCATAGTGGATAGAATTACACCACATGCATGAGATGAGGTCCACTACTATTGTCACGCCCTGGCTCTTGGGACTCTTTTAAGTTGAGCCAGGGTGTGTAGAGTTTATGTTTTGTGCTCGTTGTGTCTAGTCTAGTTTTTGTATATCTATGTTGGCCAGAGTGGTTCTCAATCAGAGGCAACGAGTATCAGCTGTTGCTGGTTGTCTCTGATTGGGAACCATATTTAGTCAGGTGGTTTTCCCACAGTGTTTGTGGGATCTTGTTCCGTGTTGGTTTGTGTTTTGCACCTGTGGACGTCACGTATCGATTTGTTGTTTTGTTCGTGTATCATTTAATAAATAAGTATGTTCACCTTCCACGCTGCGCCTTGGTCCTCTATATCCGACGTTCGTGACAGAAGATCCCACCAATACAGGACCAAGCAGCGTGCCCAGGCAGGAGAGGAGAAGCGGCGCCAACCGGGCAGTCGTCGGACAGGTGAGGGGCACCCCCAAGAAATTTTTAGGGGGGGGCACATGGCAGGGACGACGGGGCCACTGGAGGCAGATAAGGGGCGAGTTGGTGGACGAGGAGAGAAGGCCACCGGGTTACGGGAGCCATTGGTGTATAGAGGGAAGGAAAATGTAGAGGCACGGCGAGAGGTACTGAAGTGTGTTGCCAGTCCGGTCCGGCCCGTTCCTGATCCCCGTGTAAGGCCAGTGGTGTGTGTTCCCAGTACGGTCCGGCCTGTTCCTGTCCATCGCGCCAAGCCTATGGTGCGCGTCGCCAGCCCGGCCCGGCCTGTTCCTGCCCCTCGCACCAAGCCTATGGTGCGCGTCGCCAGCCCGGCCCGGCCTGTTCCTGCTCCCCGCACCAAGTCAATGGTGCGCGTCGCCAGCCTGGTCCGGCCTGTTCCTGCTCCCCGCACCAAACCTGTGGTGCGCATCACCAGCCCGTGCCCGTTTCACCGGTGCCTGGTCAGGTACCGGTCAGCTGCTCCACACCGGAGCCTGAGCAATCCGCTCCACCGAAGTCCAGTCCAGCTCCAGCCAGTGGGGCTAGACCAGACCAGGGGCACTACGGGGGGGGGTAGTAAAGGGTGGTGGTCAAGCCCGGAGCCGGAACCGCCTCCGAGGAGGAATGCCCACCCAGCCCTCCCCTGTTCGGTGATGTTTAGGCGCGGTCGCAGTCCGCGCCTTTAGGGGGGGGTACTGTCACGCCCTGGCTCTAGGGACTCTTTTAAGTTGAGCCAGGGTGTGTAGAGTTTATGTTTTGTGCTCGTTGTGTCTAGTCTAGTTTTTGTATATCTATGTTGGCCAGAGTGGTTCTCAATCAGAGGCAACGAGTATCAGCTGTTGCTGGTTGTCTCTGATTGGGAACCATATTTAGTCAGGTGGTTTTCCCACAGTGTTTGTGGGATCTTGTTCCGTGTTGGTTTGTGTTTTGCACCTGTGGACGTCACGTATCGATTTGTTGTTTTGTTCGTGTATCATTTAATAAATAAGTATGTTCACCTTCCACGCTGCGCCTTGGTCCTCTATATCCGACGTTCGTGACAACTATGATACTGTTGGCTGTGTCCGATATGGCACCATATCCCCTATATAGTGCATTACTGTATACAGGGAATAGTATGGCATTTCAGGAAGACCTGTTGGACAGAGGAGCAGGTGTAATGGGTATTTGTAAACCCTGGGGGTTATAGGCTCAGCAGAGCCCCAGTGATCCATCTATCCAGCCAGGCTGCTGCATGGTGCACGGTCCCTTTTTCTTTCAGAGACTCTCTGTCCGTCTTTGTTGACGGCTCCTTCTGATCAAGGTGACTTACGGCGGAGCGAGTGGTGCAATGACGTTCTGGTCAACAGCTCATTCCCTGACGGATGGTAGTGTTGGACAAGCTGTCACTCTATGCTGCTGATACCTCTGATAATTGGAGTGCTCAGCCTCAGAGAGGAGAGGTGGATGGGCTGGACAGATGAAGCCCTGGCAAACCCCAGTCAATGGATCGATAGTGTAATCGCAGCGATCCAGGTGCTGAGGTGAAGTGCTGCTCTGTCCGCCCGGCCGGTTGGTGAATAGACAGGAGGGGTCAGGCCCTCACCAGACACTGGGAAGGTCACGACTGAGGCCCTTTCTCTGTCCAGAAGCCTCTTTTCTTTTCATTCCCTCTGTCTGGCTGTCTGGCTGTCTGTCTGTCACGCACAGTGTTGGCTATTATGAGAATGGAGATCACTCCTAATAAATCTTATAAATGTGCTCTAGCCCCTGGCAACAAATACCTTTTCAACCACTCTCTAACTAGTTTATACCACTTGTAGGAATGACCGCTTATCCATTTCAGTCATGTTTATTTGGTATTCTGTTTCTCAGTTGTACAGTATTTTTATCTCTCGCAGCAGTATTTGCCTGATACCGCATTCTATTTGCCTATGTTCTGCCAGGCAAACACACAGACTACTCAACATTGGTTTGAAGAGGCGAAGAGATTCCATAATTGCAATTTGCGCTCCTCACAAGTCAATAGATGGTGACTTTATCAGCAGCTGACACACAGGAGGGTTTGTTCAGAGAGTTAATTGAATAGGAAAATCAGGTCCTGGCTTCACACACGCCAAGTCATTTTCATATCGCTCAAATGTCACCAGGCATTGGGGTGACAGCCGAGAGCTCAGGCAGACTGGCCCCCTGACAGGTACCATTAAGCACCAGTGCTGAATAGAAGATGGAGGCCATAGACATACACTATACTATATGTATTTATGTGATGGAGGCTTTCTGAGGAAAAATTTGAAATGTATCTGTGTGATCCCAGGGGGGATATGGAGAGAGGAGATCATGGTTTGTAATCCACCATGGCTGTAGTGGTGGAGATGAGAGTGGATCAGTAGCCAGTAGGAGATCTAGTCAGAACTCTGTGAGGGATTCACATTCATCCAACCTGTCGAGCATAGATCAACCCAGTAGAATAGATGTTTTGAAAAGAAAATATATTTAGACGGATCAGATAGTTAAGGCTGAAGGACATAGGATTACAGATAGGTCACTGGATTATCAAGAGAGGGGCTGAGTAAAAGGAAGGACACAGCCGGAGACAGCCCCTTGGTACAATAAAGAGACTGATAGCTAGAATGACAGAGAGGTGAAGAAGAAAGAAGGAGAAAAAGTCAAAGGAAACAGAAAAAGGGGAGGTAGAGAGAAAGAGAACTAGCCAATTAGCAGGAAGCCAGCAGGTGTGGTTTTTCTCTGGAGCCCCCCTCCCTCCCTTCTCCACAGAGTCTCTCCATCCCGGCCGGGTTGGGGTGGGGGGTGGGGGGGTGCTGTGCTCGCCTTAAAGAGCAGGGAGTTTCTATGGCAACCGCCTGGCATGCTCTGTCTCCAGGGAAACGGAAATGTCACAGCTTAAGAGGTCTCACAGAAAGCGAGGGAGAGAGGGAGAGAGGGAGAGAGGGAGAGATGGAAGAAGAAAAAGAAAGATGCAGGTAAGAGCAGGGGACAGCGGGGATGAGATCAATGTAGCACTCCTTATCTTTGTGGCAAGGCTGTCACATTATCAATAAATTGTCTGTACGATAAAATGTATCTGCTGACGTCTCCTCTGAGCCACCCACCTACTCTCCAACTTAGTTTGTAACCTGTAGGAGATGAAGGAGTATACAATATGTGGGATCATTTGTAGACATTCCCTCAGTAATCATCGCAGGAGTAAATTGAAACCCATAGCCTCGTGTCCCTGAACGCAACAAAACACTGAAGGGCTTTTAAAACACAATCAGGTTCCATTTCTTTATTCAAATATTTACAGCCACAAACAACTTTGACAAATGAAGGCAGCCTGAGAGAAAGCCCTCGAGCCTGCTGTCGGCAGCCCCTGAGTGGGTGAGTGTTGTGTGACCGCCTGCTTTTGGTACAGAGCTGGATGGAGCCTGAACCTCCAAATTACACATTAGCCAACCCTGGCCTGCAGAAAGCCCATTAACCGGAATGGTTGCTGATTGCTCCACTATTAACACAGCATTGAGTCCTTTCCTGGAGGGCTGGACCCGTGGACTCATCAGCAGGTGCTTCAGCACCCCTCAAGGTCTCTGGTTAATCAGCATAAACAAATGTTGTTTCTTTGTCACGGCAGCGCCCGCTTTAGCTTGATGTAAGCCATGCCATTATGGTTATGGGCAAGGCCTTTACTTTCCCCCAAATTCTTTATTCAATTATGTACTAATTGTGCCCCATCTGGGATAATTGACCTGTCTAAGTCTACCCTGTTGTGATGCAATGAGGTCATTGGAACCACTCTGGAAAGTCACGGAAGAAATGAAAAGAGGGAGATGTGGAGGAATGGAGGGACAGAGAGAGAGCGAGAGTAAAAGAGGGGGTCTTGGGGAGGGGAGTTGGCTGGCCAGCTAAATTGACTATTTCTCCAGCATGCTGCAGCGTGCCTGCCTGCCTGCGAGTGTGGCCCGGCCATGCCTAATCTACTTCCTCTTTTGTCGCTGTTGTCTCCATTCCTCGGTTGATTAAACCAACCTCATGCAGCTATGCTCAACAAATAGCCTAATTGAGTACGACCTTGGTAAATGATATATCAGCCCTCTCCTCCAGAAGTGCCACCTGCACCAGCAGCAGCAGCAGCATAGCTCCCCAGCCCATCGCCCCATCGGCCCACGCACACAGACAGGCCTCGCACCAGCCAAAGTCATTTCTCGCACGACCTTTCCCACAAATCACTGCGGTGACACAACGTAGATGGATCATTGAAATGGGACACATTTGTAACACCTACAGCGTTCATCAGATACAAGCAGATACCCATCTATTATTCCCTTCCATTTGCAACTTAGCTTCACGGCATCCAGCCCCACATCAGAACAAAATAAGAGAACAAAAACATTCATATCTACTCCTTGCAGCAGCTGCAGCAGCCAGCACCACACAGAATTCTCATTAAATTTCCTTTCCCCCCTCTCTCTCTCTGTCTCTGACTTTAGATGGGAGAAGAGGGGAGGGAGAGGGGTTTGGTAGTTTGTGTTCAAAGGCGCCTAGCTGCAGAAGATCTGATCTCAGTGCAGTCTCTGGTGGGATCTCTCACAGCACAGCACAGCATAGCACAGGATGCAGATGCCTGAATGCTTTCTCAGAGATGCCAATGCCTTCATACCTAATGAGCCTGGGCTCCAGCAGAGAGGGAGAGAGAGAGAGAGAGACAGCCAGCCCAGAGAACAAGCCAACATTGCCCTCAATTCTCTCTGTTTATTTGCCACCACCAGCCCAACCCTCCTCTCGTCTCCCATCCGCACGGTTCATCTCAGCGCTGAGCGATGCTCCTGCCCAGAGGAATGACACTGATGTGTTTCTCAGGAGGGATGTGTATCCTGCAGGTAAACACCTGGAGGCTGAGAAATCACCCTCCCAAAGTCTGCCACAGACAGGACAGGGGGTTGCGGCGTGTTGCAGTGTTAACAAAGTGAGACTCATCGTTCTGCCTGTCCCTGACTCCCTGCCTGGGCTCCGCGATGCACACAATCTCATACACTCTGTGTGGCCAGGTAGAGAAGGACGATATAGGGAGATGTGGGGAGCACAGGGATATAGTAGGATGCCACTTTCAAAGGGAAGGCTATATCTCCATCTTGGACCTGTAGGAGCACTATGGAGGAGGGAGAGAGAGGCTGTATAGAGCAGCGGTGAGGTGACCTCTAGCAGAGAGACCCAGAGGACAGAGAACAGTAGATCTTAACCGCCACGTCCCTCAGAGCACAGCCACACCACAGACACAGCACAGCCTCTGTTGCCCCGGAGGCAGGGTAGGAAAGAGCTGATAAAAATAGGTCATACCACCAATAAACAGCCTGAGAGAAAGGCAGGAAGGGAGCGAGGCAAGGAGAAGAGACAGAGGGAATGCCATGTCTGTCACCCTGAGGAGAGGAGCAGCGAAGAGCCCACTCCTGTCATTCCAGAGGTCACTCACAGCTCTCAGCTCTCATCACCGAGCCTCTCCCACCCTTTCACATCATCCACAACTCAACGACACCCAGCACACTGTCAGGCCTCAGCTCTCCAAATCAAATGGCACACAGGGGGGTAATGCATACTGTGAAATGTATGAGTGAAAATCAATCCCTCAGGCCACTAAACACTAGAATCACCACAGGGGGTGAGCATGTTCCCTACAACACAGCCTATTAATCCCTGCAGTATGGAGAGCCAGGCCCCATACGGCCCCCAGTCACCACACTCACTGTGATCTGCCTTCATACACACAGGCTATCCGAAGGCACAATGGCTTTAATCAATGTCTGGAAGGAGACAGCAGTCACTGGAGACAACTTTCATTAGTTAGTTAGGTTATAAACATGGAACGGCCATGGCAATCTCTGTTCCTCTGGGACCAAACCAGGGATGCTGGGTGGAGGGAGGGAGATGAATGGCTGGGAGCAGTAGACAGGTTTCTACACCCCCCTCTCTCTCTCTCTCTCTCTCTCTCTCTCTCTCTCTCTCTCTCTCTCTCTCTCTCTCTCTCTCTCTCTCTCTCTCTCTCTCTCTCTCTCCCTTTCTCTCTCCTGTCTCTCGTCTCTCCTCATCCTCATCCTCATCCTCACCTCAGAGCTGTCCTGACACCGCAGCCTGCCCTCCTTATTTATAGAGAGCTTTCATTCATGCGTCTGACTGACGGGGAACATGCTGCTGTGATTTAAACAGGCCTGACTGGCCACAGGCCCCTCAGCGTCCCAATGCTCTCTTTCTAACCAGGCCCTGCTTCCAAACCATCAATCAGCTGATGATTTTATCAAGGAGTGATGTGTCAAAACCTCCAGCCCCCATGCCAGGGGGCTCCTCGCCTCCCCTAATAATGTATTCGTTTCGCCACTTTCAAATGAGATTTATTACCAAACTTCGGTTCGTTAATCATTTACATATGGTCCAATATCACAGAACTTCATTAAATAAATTATCTTGGATCACATCTCTCCTCAGATGTTTGTAAATCCAATTATTTCTTTATCAAATTGGATTTCACTCTTATTATTTATATTTTTTCCTGCTGTTGGCTCTGGCGTTGACGCTGGGGGATGATGAAATCGGTGTGTTTTAATATCAGGGCTGCTGATAATGTGTTTGCTTTCATCACTGCAGCTGTAGACAGTGCAAAGGCCATGCGCCCACTCAAGAGCTGCGATCTACTTCCTCTGCTCTGCCTTAATCATATTGTAGTGCTGCTCCAAGGTGTTTAAAGGACATTTGCACATGACGAAATGCAATGTGTTGGACAAAACAGAGAGGGAGATGAGAGGAGGCTGGACACCACAGACACCATAGGGAGGAGGGAGACCAGACACAGATTAGGACTGCAGCTGAAATGTAGCCATATTCCCTATATAGTGCACTACTTTTGACCAGGGCCCAGTGCACTATTTAGGGAATAGGGTGCCATTTCAGATGCATCCTAGGACTGAGACAAGGCAGTTTTGCTGGGCATCTTAACACACAGTGTGACTGTATTGCTCATTCTACAGGAAGTAGAATTAGACATAGAAAATACAGATGAAATACCAAAGAAAGAGCCCAACATGACACTGTCTCTGACGCATAGCTATCTTTTAACTCTGGTGGGAAAAAACAAGTCTTTGCAGAACAGAAAGATCCCCCTTTCTTCCTCTCATGTCATGTGATCTGCGCTCTTTGCACTACAATCAACACCCTTTCAAAATATAAAAAATGAAGCCGTAAAAAGTGAATTCTCTGCTAAAGTAGATCTTCTTCTTCTTCGTCTTCACAACACAACTCTCCATGGAAGATGCGTGGAGCACCAAAGCAGCGTGGGAGTCCCCAGAGTTCCTGTGTCCACTCCGAGTGATGCTCTCCGCTCTGCGCCCCTCTCTCTGGGGAGGGGGGAGGCGCAAACACAGAACAACAGCTCCACATCGGGACTTTTTCATCTCTCACGTCTCCTCTGTTCAACATCTACCAACCTAAAGTCTATATATCTATGTACTTCTCTGGAGCACGGCCCCCATTAAAATGTGTGACTGGAAAGAGAGAAGGCAAGGAGGGTGAGGAGGCCTGAGGTCAGGAAAGAAGAGGAGGAGGGTGAGGAGCCCTGAGGTCAGGAAAGAAGAGGAGGAGGGTGAGGAGCCCTGAGGTCAGGAAAGAAGAGGAGGAGGGTGAGGAGCCCTGAGGTCAGGAAAGAAGAGGAGGAGGGTGAGGAGCCCTGAGGTCAGGAAAGAAGAGGAGGAGGGTGAGGAGGTTGAGGGGGATAGGGCTAAGTGGAGGGGCTTGTTAATGCTGTCTCTTAAATCCCCCAGCCTCCTGGTGTTATCCCAGTCTGGTGTGAACAGTTGAGTCAAAGAGTAGAGCAGCTTGTCATCTCCGACCAACTCCTACCGGAAAGATCATTACTGCAAATGGACAGGAGTGGACACTAAAAGCCTGCTCTTTTGGAAGGAGAAAGGAGAGCGAACGCAGAGCAGAGAGCAAGAGGACAGACAGACACAGTTAGTTATTCTATAGTTCATGTCTATTCTCCTGCTCCTCACTAAAGGAGACGAGCCTGCTCATTGGTCTAGCGGATAGCAGGGTAGGTAATGACCCTTAATCAGAGGAGATGCAGTACTCTCTCCTCTCCTGATGAGACCCAGCGGGTCGATGGGCAGGGCATTCTGAGCTTCAGCTCAGCCAGCAGCATCGATACCGCATTAAAATACCCTCATAAAGGAAGTAAGTCTGGGCATAAAAGAGGCACAACACAAGCCAGAGAACCTGGGTTGGCAGGTTGGTTGGTTTTACACAGAGGTGAGGTGGACAAGGCAGGGCTTATCAGACCCCCAGATTGTGGGCGATGCCAACAGGAGCCCTGCGGCCCGTGCGGCAAGCCCTGAGGGTGTAGTGTGACATGCCAGCTCCAGCCTGTCCCCGTCCTGTCCTGGGCCGGGGGTGGATGAGGCAGGGCAGGGGGAATGGGGAAGGGGGTGGGGCCAGCAGACAGCAGGGTCACAGACATGGGGTCCAACCCAGACCACATGGGCTGCACATGACAGCATCTACAGCCCCATCATGCCCCCTCTGCTCCCCCCCTGCTCCTCCTCACTGTCCCCCTGTCACCCTGCCTGACACTGCCATACTGCTCAGGGCCATACATACTCTACTGTACTGTACATTCAAAGAGATGCTCTCAATGATATATGTGTCCTACCCCTTCTCTCCCCTTCTCTCCCCCTCTCTCCCCCTCTCTCCCCTTCTCCCCTTCTCTCCCCTTCTCTCCCCTTCTCTCCCCCACCACCACATTCCTGCTCGCCATGATCTATTTATTTACCCTGATCCTGAAAATATAGTGGGAAATGAAAACACACCTTTTTCATTATTTTCTTCTTCAGTCAAGTGCTTTCCAGCTGACTAAAATTCATATTTATGCTAATGCCTTGCCTCCCTCTCTTCCCCGTCTCGGGCCTCTTCACACGGGGAGAGACAGGAGACGGGCTAGAATTAATGACATTGCAACGGAGGTAATGTTTGCCGCGTTTCATTAGCTGGTATATCTTTAATTTCCAATAAACACAGTAATTAGGAGGGGTATCCGCGGAGACGGGGCCCGGGCTCCGCTGCTGCCGTGGTAACAGCTGTAACCAAATCTGCACCAAGGTAACAGCAGTCAAGGAGGGCTTTCAGCTTAACCAAATCCAGCCGAACACGGGGAAGACGGGGTAGGGGCTAGGATTCAATTATATGGAAATGAAGCCCACCAGCCCACCACAGATACCAGCTCTGCCTTTCACAAGAAGAAGAGAAGAGAGAGAAAAAACATGTGAGATCATCTGCAGCAAAGGATTGACCTGAGGCGCAGGTATATTTTCCTAGATCTATGTTAAACATATGCAAGAACACATCCGCACATCTGTGCTATAAACATGTTCCATCGACACACATATAGATACACCCAGAGACACACATTCTATTTCTTTTAAATATTTTTTATAGAAATATCTTCATTTCCCTTGCCGTTCAAAGAACCTTCAAAGCACTTAAAGGGCCACAGATGCTATATCCATTTTTGGACTTATAAATTAATGATATGTACCCATTGATTGTTGAAGAATATAACATAAATGCCTCATCAGCTTAGTTCAACTGCCGTACCCCATAAGAACCCAAAATATAATCTGGTTTTATTCCAATGTTTGTAAAGAATGTAAATGTAAACAAACATTGAATCGCCTCAAAACTTGATTAAAAGTATACATTTGATATCATGGATGCTCAGTCCTTGCATCCATAGCTCTGTCTATGAATTTGAGAGTGGTTACACTTCTCCAGCTCCATTCCTCAGCCTTTTACCGAAACAGTGGCGGGGAGTTGGCTTTCTTATTGAATCAACTGCGGATTGCCCCTTTAAGACTGGAGAATATTCCAAAAATCATCCACTTACGTATTACACAGAATCCTCCTCATTATTGAGCAGAAAGGGCAGGGGAGGAATGAATCCTACACATTAAGAAGGACGACTACTGAGACTCATGTACAGAGAAGCAATTTACCATCCTGACCTTTCAGTCTTTCAAACATCCCACTGACCCCCCACTTTACTGCAGCTTTCCAAGGCTATTCAGGGACTGGTCCAACCAGCTCTTTCTCTCTCTTCCTCCTGGGCAGAGGAATGCTAAACTCAGACAAAAAAGAAGGGAGGCAGAGAGAAAGAAAGAAGTTCTCCCAGGGGTAGGGAGGGAGGGAGGGACAGAGAGACAGAGAGACAGAGAGACAGAGAGAGAGAGAGAGAGAGAGAGAGAGAGAGAGAGAGAGAGAGAGAGAGAGAGAGAGAGAGAGAGAGAGAGAGAGAGAGAGAGAGAGAGAGAGAGAGAGAGAGAGAGAGAGAGAGAGAGAGAGAGAGAGCGAGAGAGAGAGAGAGAGACAGAGAGAGAGAGAGAGAGATGCTGTGAAAGGTAGGCGTAATGGAAGCTGACACAGCCTGCGTTTCAACTGCTGACCTCACAGTCAGAGTGTCCTGTTTGTTTAGACACAAACAAATAGTGAAGCAGGGAAAGCTACTAGACTCTGGTAGGGACCCAACGCTCAGTCATCACAGTACAACAGGAGGATGATTAACACTATGAGAAGGGGGGACTGTGATAAGGACTGAAGTGGAGTGCTGCTGTGGCTTTGTTAGCCTTTGTGGGAGGATAGGGTACTGTAATAGAAGAGGCAATAGAGAAAGGGCTGAGAGGGGCAGTATAGTAATGGGGTAGTAATCAGTTTGCTGGGTTATGGGTATTGGTGTCAATAGTCCAATCACCTTGAAGAAGGAAGCAGCACCATGAGTGGATATTGGCTTTACACCCTATTTAGAGAATCCCTACATGTCTATAACATAAGTCTTCAGTTATAGCTAATAATAAAGGAAACTGATGGACTGACACCCACCCTTCTTTCCTCCATTCACCCCTCTGTTATAGCTTTCTCTGTTTCCATTCCTCCATCCTCCCAGTCACAGTGATACCTCTTCCCAGTGTTCGGCTACCCACCACTGTTGCAGATCAGAGGCTGGCTGTGGTAAAGGTCACACATCCTGGTGGTGCTGCAGCAGCCAGGCTCTCCCCCCTGCCCTCCCCTGGCTGCAGGCTGCAGGCTCGGGCACAGCTCTGCCTCCATGTGGGGTCCTCGAACCCCAACCCTGGAGCTCCCCGCCCAGCACTCATCCCAGTCCCCAGCGCCAGCATGCAGGAAGCATGTGTCAGACACAAAGACTAATACAGGAAGCAACAACTCTATCCCTGATAATCAGCCATAGGCTGGGAGTGTATGTGTGAAGTATGTGTGTGTGTGTGTGTGTGCGTGCGTGTGTATGTGTCTGTGTGTGTGTGTGTGTGTGCGTGCGTGCGTGCGTGTACTCACTCCAGTATGATTAGCCCTGGTGGCTTAAGAGTCCTCTTCAGACTTTGCACTGGAGAACAATAAGAGCTGACGGCTCCATCTGTTGCCATGAATGACTTCCTCTCTTCATTCTGCTACCCAGCGCATGCTCAGTGCAGTTCTCCTGCCAAAACATGGGCTTAGACACTTTGGACTAGCTGTGTGTGTCCAAAGTAAGAAAGAAGTCTCTCCCTAGCTCAAGCTGTGGCTCCTCTCCCTCCCATCTCCATTGGTGTTTGGGTGAGCATATGGCCGGAGAGGCGAGAGTCTGTGTGGTCTCTGCAGGCTGGATTAGGCCAGGAGTAACAGTCTGTTGTAGGGAGCACTGCTATGTGCTGCTTGGGCTACAGAGCTCTGTAATCTACCCAATAGGCAGAGAGTGGCCAGATGCTGGGCGAGGCGGGGAGGCCCTCTCCTCGTTAAGGCTCCATTACCACAAAGTCCTCATTAAAGAACGAGAGACCACTGTGAGGAGACATCTCCCGAGTGGCGCAGTGGTCTAAGGCACTGCATCGCAGTGCTAGCTGTGCCACTAGAGATCCTGGTTCGAATCCAGGCTCTGTTGTAGCCGGCCGCGACCGGGAGACCCATGGGGCGGCGCACAATTGGTCCAGGGTAGGGGAGGGAATGGCCGGCAGGGATGTAGCTCAGTTGGTAGAGCATGGTGTTTGCAACGCCAGGGTTGTGGGTTCGTTTCCCACGGGGGGTATAAAAAAATAATGTATGCACTCACTAACTGTAAGTCGCTATGGATAAGAGCGTCTGCTAAATGTAAGGAGACGCCGAGCGAGAGGCAGGAAGAAGAACAGAGAACACGATTGGTTTGAATTACTAATTAATTTTGGGTATCATTGTGTCTCCAGTTCCTCGTTGCAAAATACTACTAGGCTGTATAGAGAGAGGAGGAAGAGATGGACAGAGGGATAGAGGGAAAAGCGTGATGGAAACAGCCAATATTAAACACATTCCAAAAAATGTTGTTTGCAAAAAGAGACATTTGCATTTTTCCGTCTTCAGTTTCCTTACCAACCGCCTCTACTTCTTTGTTTGATTAAAATTGTATTTTTCTTGCCGCCTGTGTGTCTCCAATCCCCTCTGCCTTATTTGTGAGAACACAATTGGCTGGCAACAAGCCGTAGGGAGGGGCTGGGAGGAATAGGAATTCTACCCAGGCGAACACTCAGGGAGATGTTAACATGGAGCCCTGGCACCTCGGTTGAAATGAGTTAGCCTCAGTTGATGTTTCAATGTTGATTAAGAGACACAGGAGGAAATAGGCTTCAACTCTGTTTAGTGTGGAGCAGCAGGTGCAGGTTGAGACATGCAGCAGTAGCAGTCTCTCTCTGGAGGATCTGAGCGTATAGAAGCGTATATTCTCTCTCTCCTTCTCTCTCTCCATTCGCTGTAACAGCCTCCCTGAGCATTTCATAGCTACATATGCTACTGCTTAAAGCGCCTAGGAGATTTACACCATTGTCAGCCCACAAGGGTGCAATCAGGAATAACCTTCCCATAAACCCTGCTGATGTGTCCATAGGTACAGTACAGCTACAGTGAGGGAAAAAAGTATTTGATCCCCTGCTGATTTTGTATGTTTGCCCACTGACAAAGAAATGATCAGTCTATAATTTTAATGGTAGGTTTATTTGAACAATGAGAGACAGAATAACAACAAAAACATCCAGAAAAACGCATGTCAAAAATGTTATAAATTGATTTGCATTTTAATGAGGGAAGTAAGTATTTGACCCCCTCTCAATCAGAAAGGTTTCTGGCTCCCAGGTGTCTTTTATACAGGTAACGAGTTGAGATTAGGAGCACACTCTTAAAGGGAGTGCTCCTAATATCAGTTTGTTACCTGTATAAAAGACACCTGTCCACAGAAGCTATCAATCAATCAGATTCCAAACTCTCCACCATGGCCAAGACCAAAGAGCTCTCCAAGGATGTCAGGGACAAGATTGTAGACCTACACAAGGCTGGAATGGGCTACAAGACCATCGCCAAGCAGCTTGGTGAGAAGGTGGCAACAGTTGGTGCGATTATTCGCAAATGGAAGAAACACAAAATAACTGTCAATCTCCCTCGGCCTGGGGCTCCATGCAAGATCTCACCTCGTGGAGTTGCAATGATCATGAGAACGGTGAAGAATCAGCCCAGAACTACACGGGAGGATCTTGTCAATGATCTCAAGGCAGCTGGGACCATAGTCACCAAGAAAACAATTGGTAACACACTACGCCGTGAAGGACTGAAATCCTGCAGCGCCCGCAAGGTCCCCCTGCTCAAGAAAGCACATATACAGGCCCGTCTGTAGTTTGCCAATGAACATCTGAATGATTCAGAGGAGAACTGGGTGAAAGTGTTGTGGTCAGATGAGACCAAAATCGAGCTCTTTGGCATCAACTCAACTCGCCGTGTTTGGAGGAGGAGGAATGCTGCCTATGACCCCAAGTACACAAGATTTTTTTGTTGTTATTCTGTCTCTCACTGTTCAAATAAACCTACCATTAAAATTATAGACTGATCATGTCTTTGTCAGTGGGCAAACGTACAAAATCAGTAGGGGATCAAATACTTTTTTCCCTCACTGTAGGTGCTGCTAGTTGAAAGAGAGGGAGGGAGAGAGGGGGGGGGGGGAGATGTAAATAAAACAGACAGCAAATGAAAGAGGGAGGAGGGTGAGAGTAATATTGAAAATGTGTGTGTGTGTACGCATATGCTTGTGTGTGTGTGTGTGTGTGTGTGTGTGTGTGTGTGTGTGTGTGTTGGGCCTGGCCTGCACAGCTCAGTGTGAGCCCACCTCTCTGTCTCTCTGCAGGTTACATAAGAGTGTGTGAACCCTTCAGGGGGACTCCCTCCCTGCTCCCTGACTCCTGGTCCAGCTGGCATGCCTTGCCCTGCCTCTGTCCTGCCTTTCAACTACAGGAGACACGCTACTTTGTTTATCCTTTCCTTACTTTCATGGAAATGTATTCCATTAGTCTATATTGATTTATTTATTTTGCAGATGGTCTTAACCGGGATGACTAATAGAGCTTAGCGAACGCATGCTCAGACTGTGGAGAGAAATCCATTTTTCATTCTGTTAGTTTTATGGTGAAGTTGTCTGACTTTATGGCTGGGTGGCTACACTGTATTTAGCCTGCCTGCCTCTGTCTACAATGAGGGGGAAAACAGTGGTCCAACCAACACATCAAACCTCCACGTTCCTCAGTAGCATGGTCAGTGATGGGAGCTGTATTGGTATGAACGCTGAGGTGTGATGTGAGCTATCTCTGTCTGGCAGTGAGCTCTGGCCTGTCTGTCTGCCTGTCTGTCTGTGTGGCTGCAGAGCATTAATCAGAGAGGTGCCTGCCTGCTTGCTAGCCCTGTCAGAGCCCTCCCACTGCCATAGACCCAGCAGAGGTCTCTCAGAGGGACAGCTCAACCCCAGCCCCAGCCTGAACCCCCTGGGCTTTTAAAGGCCCCGTCTGTCTATCCACTGCCACGTTGTGTCGCCACGACGACAGCAGCCCCACGTCTCCCCATCAATCCCCCTGGCCAATCATGGCTCTCCGATCACACCCCGGCTCCCCAGCCAGTCAGCAGCTGCCCGACTCTGCCAGCCTGACAATCGCTTACCCCACCGCCTTCAAGTCTGTCAACTCTGGGCCTGTCAAATTACTGTCAGTGCGGGAGAGGGGAGGAAGGGGTAGAGGGGAGGGCGGGGCTCAGGGGTGGGGGGTGGGGGCATACAGCCCTGACATATATCCCTCTCCCATCTCCAGCAGCACACTCTTTCACAGCCCCATCAACTCTTTCTCTCTCTTTCTCTGCCTCCGTCTCTCTCTCTCTCTCGCCCTCTCTCAGGTAATTCCCCTGGCCCCATCAACCCCACTCATCTGTACCCACCACCCCACCCTACAGCGCATGCTGAGCACGGGCTCCACATCAATTTGATTCAGAAAAAAAAGTAATGGGCAGAAATATGAAATGACTTTCTGGGCCGTTGTGTGAAAGCATGGCTCGCCTGTACGAGACAGGCAATACCGCTGCAATTATCAGCCCTCACAGACACCCCTTCACCAATGGATGAAGTTTTAATTCCAGGCCTGCAATAAAATGGATGCCCCAGATATCATGTGGAAATAACTCAATTTTTCAGGCTTCCTATTCTGCAGTGCAGGGAGAGTAGTGTATGCATGTGACTAACAGGGAGAGGAGCTGATGTGATGATGATTGGGAGGGTTGATATTGATATGACACTAGCGATGAGGCTACAGCTGAGCCTGGGATCAACATGTTGCCAAGTCTGTCTTTAAGTTCACTGCCCTCCCAGTCCATCAAACTAGACAAATTAGCTCATCAAACACAACCCTTCTGGCTAACGTGCAGTCTGCTCATGGAAACGGTTTGTTCTACATGCCGATACATCAATAACACCTGATAAATCAACCTCTAGATTCCAGACTAAAGCCTGCTATGCCTAGCTTTTCCAAAGATCTATCCAAGTACACTATGCCCAGCCATGAAATACAGAGTTGTTGCTGTGCTGGTGTTTGACTGAATAGAGGGTTAGATCCAGAGTGACATGTGGGTTGTGTGTTGGGGTGTCATGTGGGTTGACGTGTATGTGATGTGCAGTACCAATGGCATTCCCAGTGGTGGAGGGGCCTGATCCCTTGTCCTCTCCCCTACCGGGGCACACAGTGTAATGACTATAGCTGGCCCTGATTGAATGAGCAGGGGGAGTGTACCTGCTCTGCATAGATGACAGCTCTGATAATTGGTGGAGGATTGGGAGTCATCTGGGCTGAGACGTGCCTGCCTACCTGGCCGCCCGGCCCGCTCCGCTCCTTCCTTTAATGCCATTTTAATACTTCTGCCACCATCTAATTTTAATCAGACCTTGAGGGCACGGGCGCGCCACTCACCCATCCCTACCCCCACCTCTGCTCAAGGGCAGGGATCTCTGGCCCATCAGCAGCCAGATCCGCACCACTGACAACCCAGGAGGATAGAAGGGGAGGACAGGGAGGGAATTAAGCTTTCTACGCCATGTTTAAGAAAAACAAAACAGGAGCGAGAGAGAGAGAGCTGCATTTTCTTGGCCTGTGTGTCTCTGTGTGGAGGGCCGATAGATGGTTTAAGCAGTGGGGGCCAGGTTGTGTGGAGCAGGGAGTGGGGGCCAGGGTGTGTGGAGCAGGGAGTGGGGGCCACGGTGTGTGGAGCAGGGAGTGGGGGCCAGGGTGTGTGGAGCAGGGAGTGGGGGCCAGGGTGTGTGGAGCAGGGAGTGGGGGCCACGGTGTGTGGAGCAGAGAGTGGGGGCCAGGGTGTGTGGAGCAGGCAGTGGGGGCCACGGTGTGTGGAGCAGGGAGTGGGGGCCAGGGTGTGTGGAGCAGGGAGTGGGGGCCAGGGTGCGTGGAGCAGGGAGTGGGGGGCAGGGTGTGTGGAGCAGGGAGTGGGGGCCACGGTGTGTGGAGCAGAGAGTGGGGGCCACGGTGTGTGGAGCAGGGAGTGGGGGCCAGGGTGTGTGGAGCAGGGAGTGGGGGCCAGGGTGTGTGGAGCAGGGAGTGGGGGCCACGGTGTGTGGAGCAGAGAATGGGGGCCAGGGTGTGTGGAGCAGGGAGTGGGGGCCACGGTGTGTGGAGCAGAGAGTGGGGGCCACGGTGTGTGGAGCAGGGAGTGGGGGCCAGGGTGTGTGGAGCAGGCAGTGGGGGCCACGGTGTGTGGAGCAGGGAGTGGGGGCCAGGGTGTGTGGAGCAGCTACAGCTCGGCAGGATGGCCTGGCATGGCTTTATCGCCACTTCCTGCAAGGCTCTGTCTCTTCAGGACAGCCACAGCTTAGGGGCTACACACTGACTGGCACCATGTGTGTGTGTGTGTGTGTGCCTGAACAATGTGGGCCAGGCAAACATTGCATTATCGGCTGAGTGTTTCAGTTGTGCACGTTGATATTATTTGATTCACACTGGCATCTATGAAAAGCCGCAGGAAAGCAGAACGGCTGTTCTTCTGCCTTTGTGTCCCTCTTCCTCCCAGGACTGGATAGAGCAATCAGAGCAAAATGGCCGAAACCTGCTGCTCTTGTGTGTGTGTGTGTGTGTGTGTGTGTGTGTGTGTGTGTGTGTGTGTGTGTGTGTGTGTGTGTGTGTGTGTGCGCGTGTGTGTGTGTGTGTGCGCGTGTGTGTGTGTGTGTGTGTGTGTGTGTGTGTGTGTGTGTGTGTGTGTGGATGTGTGGATGTGTGTGTCTGTGGAGCCAAGGCTGATGCAACACACTGACCCCTCATTCTGCTGAGGGCCAGCTGGCACAGAGAGATGACATCATCAGCCAGCCAGTCAGCCCAGGGCTGAGGGCCACAGCTGGGGATACTGCTGTAGTGGAGCCAGAGTCAGAGTCGGGGCTGACGCACACTAGCAGTCATAAATACACACAAAGACACACAGAAACCCACACACACTTCTGAATAGACACACACAACCACAGATACACAAACAGTTTCATAAACAGACAGACACACACACACACACACACAATTACAACAGTAATGTATATTGCAGATGCGTACACACACAAATTCACAAGCACACCTACTATGTTTGTTGAAAAACTCATTGTGGATGTTTGTTGTGTATTCAGAGAGGCCTCTTGTGTTTTCTGTCTCCGCCAGTGAATCCTGAAGGATATTGATGTTGGCATCCACACAGGGAGGATCTGGGCACTGGAATATTTTCAATCATTTGGTTATTTTCCATCACAAAAGCTCCTGAATAAAATCACATTAGGTTTTCAGAGGGTTGTGAGTGATATCTGACTGCCTTCATTTTTTTTTCTTCTCACTTACCCTCCTTCTGTGCTGACACCTGGTGACAACCAGCACCAGTCTCTCTCCCCAGTCCCAGACTCTCTCCCAATCCCAGCCTCTCTCCCAATCCCCAGACTCTCTCCCCAGCCCCATCCTCTCTCCCAACCCCAGGCTCTTTCACCAGCCCCAGCCTCTCACCCCAGCCCCAGCCTCTCTACCCAGCTCCATCCTCTCTCCCCAGCCCCAGTCTCTCTACCCAGCTCCATCCTCTCTCCCCAGTCCCAGTCTCAGCCTCTCTACCCAACCCCACTCTCTCTCTGCAGCCCCAGCATCTCTCCACAACCCCAGCATCTCTCCACACTCTACCCAGCTCCATCCTCTCTCCCCAGCCCCAGTCTCTCTACCCAGCTCCATCCTCTCTCCCCAGCCCCAGTCTCTCTCCCCAGCCCCAGCCTCTCTACCCAACCCCACTCTCTCTCTGCAGCCCCAGCATCTCTCCACAACCCCATCCTCTCTCCCTAACACAAGCCCCATCCTCTCTCCCCAGCCCCAGTCTCTCTCCCCAGCCCAAGCCTCTCTCCCCAGACCCAGTTTCTCTCCCCAGCCCCAGCCTCTCTCCGCAGCCCCAGCCTCTCTCCCCAGCTCCATTCTCTCTCCCCATCCCCAGCCTCTCTCCCTAGCCCAAGCCTCTCTCCCCAGCCCCAGTTTCTTTCCCCAGCCCCAGCCTCTCTCCCTAGCCCAAGCCCCATCCTCTCTCCCCAGCCCCAGCCTCTTTCCCCAGCCCGTCTCTCTCCCTAGCCCAAGCCTCTCTCCCCAGCCCCAGCCTCTTTCCCCAGCCCCAGCCTCTCTCCCCAGCCTAAGCCTCTCTCCCCAGTCCCACTCTCTCTCCCCAGCCTCAGCCACTCTCCCCAGCCCCAGCCACTCTCCCCAGCCCCAGCCTCTCTCCCCAGCCACTCTCCCCAGCCCCAGTCTCTCTCCCCAGCCCCAGCTTTGGTGTTGCAGAACAGAAAAAAGAGAACCAGGGTGGTGAACGATTTTTTTTTGTTAAAACTACAAGTATCTCCTAATTAATCAGCTACACAAAGAAATGATAATAAGGTATTTGGCATGCTTCAGTGGTTGGAGCTGGGCTGGGTATAAATAACCCAGGGGTAGGGGAGAGATAGAGGCAGGGCGGCTTAGAACCCAGATAAAGGCTTTACTTCCATTACAGACGCTCAGGATCAGCTAGGAGCGCCCATGCCCGCTCTACGCCGCTCAGGATTCTGAGCACGACCGTAACTTGTCAGTTCTGGAAAATGCTGTAATAGTCACGTAATGGCAGCTTTTTTTTAAGAGGCTGGTGTGTGTGTGTGTGGTGGGGGGGGGGGGGGGGGGGGGGTAGTAGAAGGCAGGGCCTGAAAGACGGTGTAAAAATTTTTGCAGATGGAGGGTGAAGCAGCCATACATCCTCATTAGACCCCCCCTGTCTCTGTGGTGGCTGGCCCCTGGGCCCCGACAGGCAGGCACGCACAAACAGCCAGAAACACAACACAGCAGCCCTGGCTCTATCATCAACACACACACACACCCACACACACACACACACACTGTCTCTTTCTTTCTTTCACTCTCATAGAAGCACTCTCTCTTTATCTATCTGTCTCCTTTTATACACACATGCAAGTACACACTCTCTTACACACACTCCTTTCCCCCTTATATACATAAACACACAGGGTACCAAATCAATTCACACTATGAACAAAGACCTGGCACACACTGCTTGCCTGACATCCTGTATCTGAACCCGGACGACAGCTAATGTCCCTTCAGATGTGGTTATAGTTAATCCCCAACACAAGTCACTGCTCTAAGGACAGTTGGCAGACTACAGTGCTGTTAACAAAGAATCAATGGTCATTCCAGACAGTGCTAGAAGTTGTGTACCTGCATTCATTCCCTCTCATATTTTAACACAAAAAACATCTAAATGAGAAAGTGTCACATCTTCATCTATTGTACAATGCCAAGTTATTGGCCGTCAGGCTCGTAACTCTGTCATGGTTAAGGCTGTCAGAGGTCAGTAATGAATATACATGTGTTGGTCTGATCTGCAGGAGAAATACTGTAGAACAAGAGGGAAAGATGAATAGGGTGATTCCATGCCAGCGTAGCCCGGAAATATTTTTGGTATTTCAGATTGTTCTGGCAATTCTCACATAGAAACTTCATTGGGAGGAAGGATGTTTGACATGCTTTTTACATTTGTATCACAACACAATTTTGAAAATCATGATGAAAGTGGCAATTTTAGGCCCTTTTTAGACCTATACATGCCTCCTTTAAGACCCTATGATCAGCACATGATACAGACAACTGTCACGCCCTGGCCTATAGAACTCTAGCTAGTTTGGTCAGGGTGTGAATTTCTAGGTTTGTATTTCTATGTTTAGCCCGGGTGTGGTTCCCAATCAGAGGCAGCGGTAGCTCGTTGTCTCTGATTGGGGATCATACTTAGGTAGCCAGTTTTCCTGCCTGTGTTGTGGGTTTTTGTTGTGTTCCTGTGTTAGGCTTGTGTGTTAGCCTTTGGACCGTCACGGTTAAGTTTTGTTCTTTTGGTTACTGTGTCGTGTGTTTATTCTTTAATAAACATGTACGCCTTTCACGCTGCACCTTGGTCCGTCCCGTTCCTTAACGTACGTGACAGAAAAACCCACCACCAATGGACCAAGCAGCGTGCCCAGGAGGAGCAGAGAGGATGGACCTGGCAGGAGATAAGAGAGGATCTGGCAAGAAAGATGGAGGCCCTGAAAGGGATCAGGGTGGAGAGACAGCCCCAAGAACATTTATTGGGGGGGCTAAAAGGGAGCGACAGAGAGGAGCCCCGCCACTGCACTCGTGGGGCTCAAGGAGGAGTCCTCACTGGAGGAGGACGGGGCGCGGAGTGTAAAGGACGGAGACAGTCATAGACCTCCAGCACCGGTTCCCAGTCCGGTACGCCCCGTACCTGCTCCCCGCACCAAGCCAGTGGTGTGTGTTCCCAGTCCGGCCCGGCCTGTACCTGCTCCTCGCACCAAGCCGGTGGTGCGTGTCGCAAAGTCCGGCCCGGCCTGTTCCTGCTCTTCGCACCAAGCCGGTGGTGCGCGTCGCCAGTCCGGCCCGGCCTGTTCCTGCTCCTCGCACCAAGCCAGTGGTGCGCGTCGCCAGTCCGGCCCGGCCTGTTCCTGCTCCTCGCACCAAGCCAGTGGTGCGTGTTCCCAGTCTGGCCCGGCCTGTTCCTGCTCCCCGCACCAAGCCAGTGGTGCGTGTTCCCAGTCTGGCCCGGCCTGTTCCTGCTCCCCGCACCAAGCCAGTGGTGCGCGTCGCCAGTCTGGCCCGGCCTGTTCCTGCTCCCCGCACCAAGCCAGTGGTGCGTATTCCCAGTCTGGCCCAGCCTGTACCTGCTCCCCGCACCAAGCCAGTGGTGCGCGTCGCCAGTCCGGCCCGGCCTATTCCTGCTCCTCGCACCAAGCCAGTGGTGCGCGTCGCCAGAGCCAGTGGTGCGCGTCGCCAGTCCGGCCCGGCCTGTTCCTGCTCCTCGTACCAAGCCAGTGGTGCGCGTCGCCAGTCCGGTCCGGCCTGTTCCTGCTCGTCGCACCAAGCCAGTGGGGCGCGTCGCCAGTCCGGCACGGCCTGTTCCTGCTCGTCGCACCAAGCCAGTGGGGCGCGTCGCCAGTCCGGCACGGCGGTCTGCGGCTCCACTCCGGAGCCAGAGCAGTCCGCTCCACCGGTGCCTGATCCAGCTCCGGTCAGCGGCTCCCAATCAGAGGCAGCGGTAGCTCGTTGTCTCTGATTGGGGATCATACTTAGGTAGCCAGTTTTCCTGCCTGTGTTGTGGGTTTTTGTTGTGTTCCTGTGTTAGGCTTGTGTGTTAGCCTTTGGACCATCACGGTTAAGTTTTGTTATTTTGGTTACTGTGTCGTGTGTTTATTCTTTAATAAACATGTACGCCTATCACGCTGCACCTTGGTCCGTCCCGTTCCTTAACGTACTTGACAACAACATCTTGGTGTCACTATAGCGTGCTCTAACATACGGAGTTCTGAAATACCCATTTTTTACCTTCATTTATTCAACATTCAAAAGTTATTAATCATTTTGATTTTGTTCATTTTAAGACATATTGCTTGGAACAATATACTCTACAAGTACATCACATTTCCAGAGTGGGCTCTCTGCTAATTCTGAAGGTATGATCAATGGATCAGTGGAATCGCCCAGAATTGAGTTTGTACTGTATGCCCAATAGACCACTCCCAGGCACAACGTTCTCTACTGTGTCTGTCTGTCTGACTGGAGCTTGGTGGGAATACAACCCTTCAGCTGTCTGTCTGACTGGAGCTTGGTGGGAATACAACCCTTCAGCTGTCTGCTGTCTGTCTGACTGGAGCTTGGTGGGAATACAACCCTTCAGCTGTCTGTCTGTCTGTCTGTCTGACTGGAGCTTGGTGGGAATACAACCCTTCAGCTGTCTGCTGTCTGTCTGTTTGTCTGTTTGTCTGTCTGTCTGACTGGAGCTTGGTGGGAATACAACCCTTCAGCTGTCTGTCTGTCTGTCTGTCTGACTGGAGATTGGTGGGAATACAACCCTTCAGCTGTCTGTCTGTCTGTCTGACTGGAGCTTGGTGGGAATACAACCCTTCAGCTGTCTGCTGTCTGTGTCTGTCTGTTTGTCTGTCTGTCTGACTGGAGCTTGGTGGGAATACAACCCTTCAGCTGTCTGTCTGTCTGTCTGACTGGAGCTTGGTGGGAATACAACCCTTCAGCTGTCTGTCTGTCTGTCTGACTGGAGCTTGGTGGGAATACAACCCTTCAGCTGTCTGCTGTCTGTGTCTGTCTGTGTCTGTCTGTCTGACTGGAGCTTGGTGGGAATACAACCCTTCAGCTGTCTGCTGTCTGTGTCTGTCTGTTTGTCTTTCTGTCTGACTGGAGCTTGGTGGGAATACAACCCTTCAGCTGTCTGCTGTCTGTGTATGTCTGTTTGTCTGTCTGACTGGAGCTTGGTGGGAATACAACCCTTCAGCTGTCTGCTGTCTGTCTGTCTGTCTGTTAGGGGATTGATTGTAACTCTGTCGATCAATATTCTGATTTGACAATAAGATAAGTTCAGTCTTGCGCTGCTGTAGGATTTAGAAATCACTTATCTATCTCTACAGTATGTCTTGGATGTAAGCATTGTGTTGGTGTATGTCTGTTCTTGTCAGACACAAATTCAATAAGAAAGAGACATATACGTTTAATCTTTTAGACTGGTAGAGCATTGGGTTTGATATACAGCTACAACTTTCTAGTTTCAAACTTCCTAGACTAGCATTAGAGCAAACAGCATGGAACATCATGGCCCTAGCAGTCTAGTCATTCTGATGACATCCCTCCCACTGTGTCTCAGCCCAGTGTGTGTCCAGCCCATCTACACAGACAGACAGACAGACAGGCTCTGGATGGTCCCACCACCATTACTGATGCAGCACCACACTCTGCCTTGCGACCAATACAAACAGCCAGCTCTCTCTCTCTCTTCATCTCTGCTTCAGCCCCAGCTCAGCCATAATCTGCCATGGCCAAATCTATTTAGTCATGTAGCTCCTCTGATAGGTTGGCATGTAATTAACTCCCTGGCATACACCGTGGGTTGTCATTTGCATGGTAATAAATCTCCACTGCTAAACTGTAGGTTGGGAGACAGACAGACGTAGGCAGAGTTGTGTGCTCAGCTTCGGTAAACATTCACATCCTCCACCTGGAGACGCAGTAGCCTTATCAACTTTTTCCGACTCCTATCATTTTTGCCGGGGAGGAGTAATCGTTATTTTCAGTTGGCAGACAGAATTGATTAAACAATATGTTTAGTTTTATTAATGTATTTAAAGGTGGAAGACCTGACTAATGAACCTTCAGACTATTGACTGTGTTAATGCAGTGGTACATCTGGAATTATATATTTATTTGGTTATATAGCGCTCCTGCTATCCATTAAACACTAATTTCCTTTGGCCGACTTTATCAAACTGGAGTCACATCTTTCCTGGAGATTCCTGGCTCCAACCCAACAATGACTTATCTATCAGTTCTGACCACAAACACGAGACTGTGTGTGTGTGTATGTGTGCATGATAATACATTGACTGGGCATAAATGTTTTCGTACATATGCCCTGTTGGTAGGTGTAGGGGTGTGTAGGTGATTATGTGTGTGTTTTGAGTGATGGATGAACAGAGTAAAGATTGCACTCATCCGTCATGGTCCAGTGGCTCCATCAGGTATAATGAGTGTCCCAGGGTGACCTCAGGCCGTGGGTTCAGAGAGCTGATTAAACATCCCTCTGTGTCAGGGGACAGAGGCGCTCGCTATCCCCTCCGTCTTAATCGCACCTCCCCATCCAACCCCCATCCATCTCTATCACCTACCCCTCCACCCCTCCTCTCCTCGCATAGCTCACAGGCCAGGGAGCAGAGGGGGGCAGGGGGGAACAGGGGGGAACATACCCCCTTCCCCTAACTTTAACACTGATATTTATTGTGTCTGTGAAACACATCAATCCTTCTAGAGGATGTTAATGTTTATGTACAGCTAGCTAGATCATGATGAGTACCAGGCTCTGTATTAGACAGGGGATCAGTGGGATCAGTCATGTTGATAGGCAGACAGACAGGCAGACAGACAGACAGATAGGCAGACAGATAGGCAGACAGACAGGCAGACAGACAGGCAGACAGGCAGACAGATAGGCAGACAGACAGACAGACATACATACAGACATACATACAGACAGACAGACAGACAGACAGACAGACAGACAGACAGACAGACAGACAGACAGACAGACAGACAGACAGACAGACAGACAGACAGACAGACAGACAGACAGACAGACAGACAGACAGACAGACAGACAGACAGACAGACAGACAGACAGACAGACAGACAGACAGACAGACAGACAGACAGACAGACAGACAGACAGATAGCCCTGCCTGTCTGCCTGTCTATGGTCCATACATTGTCCGTACTCCATCCTGGCCGTCCCCACTCTGGCAGCGAAGGCTGGAGTTTTCTGTCTAGAGTGGCGGAGCAGAGAGCAGAGCAGAGCCGGGGACATGTTGTTAAGACGGGGTCACAGACAGACTGTTTTTAATCTGTTCTGTTCCACTTTGATCTAGGAGACTTCAGAGGAAGCTGCTCCAATCATCACACAGACGTTTTAAAGGGCTGCAATTAGGGGCCAAATAGCTGGCTTATTTATCAGGGTCTTTCATGTTCCACCATTTTATTTTATGAAACCCATCGATTGTCCCTGTGGTGCCTACGGAGCCCGGCCACCTAGGGGGTGTTCTTTAATGGAAGCCTCTCCAACATAATCCAGGTAGAGTCAGACATTCCCCATGGCAGTTGTCTAGGCCCCTTACTCTTTTAAATCTTTACTAATGACCTGCCACTGGCACTTAGTAAAGCCTGTGTGTCTTTCTATGCTGATGACTCAACACTGTACATGTCAGCTACCACAGCAAGTGAAATCACTGCAGCACTTAACAAAGGGCTACAGTCAGTTTTAGAATGGGTGACAAGAAATAAGCTAGTCCTAAATATTTCAATAACAAAAAGCATTGTATTTGGGACAAATCCTTCACTAAACCCTAAACCTCAACTAAATCTTGTAATGAATAATGTGGAAATTGAGTAAGTTGAGATGATTAAACTACTTGGTGTAACCCTGGATTGTAAACTGTCATAGTCAAAACATATTGATTGATGCAACGGTAGCTAAAATGGAGGTCTGTCCATAATAAAGCACTACTCTGCTTTCTTGACTTCTCTATCCAAAAACAAGTACTACAGGCCCTAGTTTTGTCGCACCTGGACTACTGTCCAGTCATATGGTCAAGTGCCACAAAGAGGGACATGGCTCAGGGTGGAGGAGAGATTGATTGCATCACTGCTTGTCTTTGTGTGAGGTATTGACATGTTTAAATCACGAGCTGTCTGTTTAAGCGACTAGCGCACAGCTCAGACACCCATGCATACCCCACAAGACATGCCACCAGAGGTCTCTAAAACAGTCCCCAAGTCCAGAACAGACTACGGGAAATGCACAGGACTACATACAGCCATGACTACATGGAACTCTATTCCACATCATGTAACTCAGTCAAGCAGTGACAGCATGGACTGTGAAGAGACACACACACACACAGGCACACACACAGCATTCGCAAACACTTGCTAACACACGCACTCTATTATTATTGTTTTTGTATTGTAGGTATGTTATGGTAGAGTAGTGTGTAATAATGTGTTGTGTTATGTACTGTTTTATTGTATGTAATTGTGATTGGACCCCACCCAGGAAGAGTAGCTGCTGCCTTGGTAGCAGCTAATGGGGATCTGGAATCAATACCCCCAAAAATATATATACAAAAAATGTACACAGTAGACAGCCCAGTCGCCAAAAAGAATAGTGGCTTGTCAAAATGCCAGGAGCACTGGCTGGGCTTCTATGTTTGTTTTTAGGAGAGGCTGCATGTTCTTTTACGCTCGGCTGGGGAGAGGAGGGAGCAAGCAGTCCGGCAGCAATGGAGCAAATGGAACCAGTGAGTTGTGTGTTATTTACAGATGGCTACAAACCAAAGAGTCTACACTCTACAGCTCAGCACAGACAGAGAAGAGAGAGGAGGCACATACACAGATACACACAGAGATGTTGGTATAACCACAGGCCTATACAGTACACACAGGCACACACACAGAGTGATGCCGACTACAGCAGAGCAGAGCAGGAGGGGAGGCTACAGGGTCTGACCACGTATTCATCTCCTACAGAGAGATCATCAGGGCATCCAACATCGCTGTGCATATACACAACCCTCTGCTCCCTACCATGAAATAAACAACGAGAGGGGGGAGAGAGACGGAGAGGGGGGAGAGAGAGAGAGACTGAGAGAGGGGAGAGAAAGAGAGAGAAACAGAGAGAGAAAAAGAGAGAGAGAAAGGGAGAAAGGGTCGAAAGAGAAAGAATGAGAGAGGAAGAGAGAACAAGAAAAAGAGAGTGAGAAAGAGAGAACAAGAGAAAGAAAGAAAGTCTGTTTGCCAGGCATGAATGTGCAGGCCGGTTGCCGTGGAAACCTTAGCTGCATGGAATTATGAGCTGATTAGCTGGCCTCCTCCTCGTCCCCCTTCTCACTGGGGTGTGTGTGTATGCTGTGACACGCTCGGATGAACACACACACGCACGCACTTGGACTCACACACACACACACACACACACACAAACACACCAGGCATGGTTGCCCTCTGTCACCATCACAGGAGGCTGCTGAGGGGAGGACGGCTCATAATAATGGCCAGAATGGAGCAAATGTATTGGCATCAAACACCTGTAAACCATGTGTTTGATACCATTCCACCCATTCTGCTCCAGCCATTACATGTCCTCCCCAATTAAGGTGTCACCAACCTCCTGTGGTCCCCATATCTATGCCAATACTTTACCGTGTCAGTATCTCAATCTCCCCCTCTCTGTTGGGCTCTTTTTGACACAGTACAGCACACCAAGCAGTCCACATCTCTCTCTCTCTCTCTCTCTCTCTCTCTCTCTCTCTCTCTCTCTCTCTCTCTCTCTCTCTCTCTCTCTCTCTCTCTCTCCTTCCTCCCCCTCTTTTTCTCCCTCTCTCTCTGTCTCTGTGACGTTGTGGCCTGCTAATCTGAGCCGTATCTCAGTCCACACCTCTGCTCACATTCCCTCTCTACAGCTCCTTATCTGCCATCACTGTCAATCAGAGCAGATCAGCCCCACTACCTACAGCTGAGCCCAGTCTACACCAGTCTCCCTCTTCCCTCCCTCACTCCATCCACCATCTATCCTTCATATCACCCAGCTAACGGCATTCAACACAACTCACACAGACAGACAGACCTCATGCAAGCACACAGACACATTTTCGAACACACAAACACTCACACTCACTTTCTCTCTCTCGCTCTCTCTCTCTTTCTCTATTTCTCTCTTCCTCTCTCAAAAACTCACATTCAAAGGCATAAGCACACACAAACACACACACAAACACAAAAAAATCACACATTAGGTCAGATCTAGAACGTTCCTCCTGCACCGTTCACCACGCCACTCCAATCACCTCGCCTGTCGAGTGTCTACCTCCCACCCTGAGTTGAGTGTGATGATCCTCCAAAGCCCATACACACACACACACAGACACACACACACACACAGACACACACACACTCCGGCCCACACATCACAGCCTGTCTAATCAGCAGCACTAATCCACAGTGCAGCCCTGGCGGTTAGTTCACAAGCCTCACCCAGAGGGCAGCTGCTCCACAGGAAAAACACAAATCCCTTTTGGGCAGGATTAATATTTTTAGGTGCTAGTGCTTTTATGTGAGGGCAGGTGTGCTCTGGATCCCTAATGCTGAAGTAATTGTAGATAATGGAGTTTAAAGGACAGCTGCTGATGCGGGTTTAAGTGGGATTTGGGTAGAGATTTATTGTGGAGGAAGCAGTGGATGGATGAAAAGTTGGAGAGGTTTCGGAGAGAGAGAAGGAGGGAGGTGGAGGTGGAGGGTCTAACTGCCTGGAAGACTAGAAGGATAGCGAGGGAGAGAGAGAGAGAAGGAGGGAGGTGGAGGTGGGGGGTCTAACTGCCTGGAAGACTAGAAGGATAGCGAGGGAGAGAGAGAGAGAAGGAGGGAGGTGGAGGTGGGGGGTCTAACTGCCTGGAAGACTAGAAGGATAGCGAGGGAGAGAGAGAACGAGAGATGGGCAGCAGAGAACTGCTCTATCTTCTAGGTCAGTGTTTCCCAACTCCAGTCCTCCAGTACCCCCAACAGTACACATGTTTATTGTAGCCCTGAACTAGCACACCTGATTCAACTTGTCAACTAATCATCAAGCCCTCGATTAATTAAATCAGGTATGTTTGTCCGGGGCTACCCACATGAAAAAAAACGATTGTGTTTTTACAGACTGTAGTACAGTATACTGTAATATTTACTGTAGTGTTTTTGCTGACATTACAGTAGTATTTAAAATGTTTTGTATTTATTATCTTTGGCCTAGTAATGGGGTCTTTCTCCTTGAGGAAACCTACTGGACAAAATACTCAAAGAGTACATTTTCCATAACCTGTATGTAGTTAGTACTGAGGTCTGAGCTGATAGTTCAAGCTTCTACTGTAGTGTTTTTGCAGACATTACTGTAGTATTTACTGTAGTGTTTTTGCTAGGCACGTGACAAATGTACAGTTATTCTTCACGTTTAAACTGCCATTTTAGGATCATTTAAACGATAAGATATAATCATAAAATGACGTGAATTCACAATTCAGATATGGTCCTGTGTATATAAAACATTATATGACCACTAGGGGGCAATTCAATCTTCCGCAGTCCTGGCTGCCTAACAGACTGAGGTCACCTTACTGCTGTCCCCCACCCACTCAGCAACGATGGTCGATAATACAGTTTTAGGTTCTGTGCTGTGTCCCTCTCCTCCATGTTCTCAGTTGTCAGTACATGGGACTTCATATCCCACTTCTCATCAATGTGATGGCTCGTTGCAGTCATGTATGACAGCGTGTTCATAGACATCCAACAATTTGTTGTTAACGCCAGCCACGTATGGTGTTTGAGAGCTTACGCTTTGTATTTGCAGAGCAATCATTATATCGTATAATTTCTCCATCCAGGCCGTCACGGTTTTCCGACATGGCATCTTGTAGTCTGGTTCTAGATATACCATCAGGACAGTGAAGCTGACATTCCTTACCATTGACAATGGCTGCAATACAACTGCAATCATTTCTGTAATCAGCGCTGTGATTTTTTCACTCCGTCCCTTATCGTACTGCTGCCAGTAACGGGTTGGGTCACGATGCTTCCCTTTTAGATGGTTGAGCATTGCACCTGTACTGCCACTGTAGCTCAATTCCACCTTGCAAAGTTTGCAGTTATTTCAGCACCTTCTCGTTTAACTTCTCAAAGTATTGCCATACAGGACTTTGCTGCTGTCACTTCCCTGTCTCACTCTCTGCCATTTTTCCAACTGTTAACCACGATGATGTGCAGAGCACTTTATATCTGTGGCAAATCATTTGGAAGATGCATATCTCCTCCTACTAACATTACATCATTGCTGTGTTAGGTATTTGTTACATGTTTATTTTCCCCATGATGATGATGATGATGATGATCGGGACCTGTAAGTGGTAGTTTTGTGATAACTACACTGTGATTTTAATTTTGTAAAATTAAACGTCAACGATCCCAATGTTGTTTAAATGTTTAAACATTTAAATGTTCACACCCCTAGTTTTTGCGGACTGTAGTGTTTTTGCGGACATTACCGTAGTATTTACTTTAGTGTTTTTGCTGTCTGTAGTATACTGTTGTATTTACTATAGTATTCTACAGTATATTACACAATTATATAGTAAATACTACACATGATCGAGGGATACTACAGTGGCGCAGTGGTCGAGTGGCACAGTGGTCTAAGGCACTGCATCGCAGTGCTAGCTGTGCCACTAGAGATCCTGGTTCGAGTCCTGGCTCTGTCGCAGCCGGCCGCAACCGGGAGACCCATGGGCTGTGCACAATTGGTCCAGCGTCGTCCAAGGTAGGGGAGGGTTTGGCCGGCAGGGATGTGGGTTCGTTTCCCACGGGGGGCCAGTATGAAAAAAATAACCTACAAAAAACGTATGCATTCACTAACTGTAAGTCGCTCTGGATAAGAGCATCTGCTAAATGACTCAAATGTAAATGTAGTATAGTATTCTACAGTTTACTACAGAATTATATAGTAAGTACTGTAGTATTTTATAGTACTGTAGTAGTTTCTCATGTGGGTTCAACAGAAATGTGTTCTGTTGGGAATACTCAAGGAGTTGGAAAACACTGTTCTAGGTAGGAGGCTGCACTAGGAGTGAGTGGGAAAATTCTCAGCATGAATTTACTGGGAAAATAATAATATAATAATATGCCATTTAGCAGACGCTTTTATCCAAAGCGACTTACAGTCATGTGTGCATACATTTTTATGTATGGGTGGTCCCGGGGATCGAACCCACTACCCTGGCGTTACAAGCGCCGTGCTCTACCAGCTGAGCTACAGAGGACCAAAATGTCAGCAGTATGTGAGCAGTTTCTACCCAAGCCTGCGCCTGTGTGTGAGGCTGTGTGAGAGGGTTGGAGAGGGCAAGGAGCTGGATGACTACTTAGAGAGGATAAGAAAGAAGGCATGACTCAATCTACAGCAGTGGTTCCCAACCTTTTTCGGTTACTGTACCACCAACTGAATTTTGCTCTGAATTGTACCCCTGAAGCACCCCCTCATGTGCATTTTACCAGTAGGCCTATGGTCTCATGAGTCTTCTCAAGTACCCCCTCTGGATAGGCCAAGTCCTAGTACCCCTGGTTGGGAACCACTGCTCTACAGCCTTAACATCTACAGTATGACCTATAATAGTACAGGTCATATTGAATTGTCTCCCTATTAGCCTGTTTCTCCTTTTTTGTAACAGGCTTATTGCCTGTTGGGACATTTGAGGGAGAGAGAGTTGATATTCCAGTCAATATGGTAAACTCTTGGAAGGGGTGATGGAGAGAAATAAAGAAAATGAGTGAGTCACACAGCATAAAGAGGTAGAGGTGAAAGTGATTTCAGAAGAAAGAAGAAGAGGCAGAGTTGAGAAGGAGTTTAAAAGAGTGCGTGTGTTTGTGTGTGTGTGTGTGTGGCTCTACAGTGAGCGTGCTGTAAAGGCTGCGGTGCGGCCCACTTCACCCGGCGTGGCACTCACACTTTATGAGGTGTGGAGGGGCCGTCTCCCTCGTCTCTCCACCTACTTTAATGATACAGTTTAAATGGAAGAGCTGGAGCTCAATCTGCCTGCACCAAGGACTCAGACGGCTCGCTCAGGCCCCCGTACACCCTCTTCGACTGGGGCTAATCTAGAGGTAGAGGGGGGTAGATGCTAGAAGTATATACTGTAAATGTTTATGGGGCTGGGAAAGGAAGTAGAAGGCCAGGGTGTGACAGCTAGGAGGTGAGGCGGCTGTCACTACTGAGGAATCATCTCAGATCGGTGCCTTGGCTAGATCTAGTGGAGAGACAGCCAGGGTTCACCGTCACTCACACCTATCACTGTACCCCCTCAGGAGAACACGCTACCGTAATGCAATATTGATCTGACAATGTAGTGTGTGTGTGTATGTGTGTCAGTAGCTGTGTGAGAGGGAGGGAGGCATTAATAAGCAAGAGGTGAGGTGTTAGCCTTGGTGCTATTTTCTATTTTCTGACACCTTGCTGTCATATCACTGCAGTGTCCAGACTGCAGAGGAACCAGCCTGGGCCACTGTTTCACTGACTGTGCTCCTCTCTCCCCTCCTTCTCTCTTCCCTCCTTCTCTCTATCCCTCCCTCCCCCTTCCTATGTGTGTATATATCTCTCCCCCATCTCTCTCTCTCCCTCTCTCTCTCTTTTTAATCTCTGACTTTTCTCCTCTGCTGACTGCAACAAGCACAGAAGAAATAAAACAATAATTAGTGGCAAGGCTATCTGATCAGCTCTGGCCTGTCTGCTCCTGTCTGCTCCTGTCTGCTCCTGTCTGCTCCTGTCTGCTCCTGTCTGCTCCTGTCTGAGCCTGTCTGCTCCTGTCTGCTCCTGTCTGAGCCTGTCTGAGCCTGTCTGCTCCTGTCTGCTCCTGTCTGAGCCTGTCTGCTCCTGTCTGCTCCTGTCTGATCCTGTCTGAGCCTGTCTGCTCCTGTCTGCTCCTGTCTGCTCCTGTCTGCTCCTGTCTGCTCCTGTCTGATCCTGTCTGCTCCTGTCTGAGCCTGTCTGCTCCTGTCTGCTCCTGTCTGCTCCTGTCTGATCCTGTCTGCTCCTGTCCACTTAGAGGATGAACAGAAGAGTATGACAGTGACAGGAACACTGGCTCAGCTCTGCTCTGCTCTGAACAGCTCTGCTCTGGGCTAAGCACAGAACACAGACATAGATGGAGGAGAGAGAAGGAGAGCAAGAGAGAGAGGGGGAGTGAGTCTGGGTGGTGAATTAGAAAAAGAGAGATGGAGTGGGAGATAAAGAGAGGGACGGAGTGAGAGCAGGAGAGAGAACGGAAGACAGAGAGGGATGGGAGTGGAAGCAAGTGGGTGAATGAGTAAGAGTGAGCAAGAAATTAGGGATAGAGGGAGAGAGTGTATGTAAGAGAAGGAAATAGACAGAGAGAGAGAGAGAGAGCAAGAGAGAGAGAGAGAACAAGAGAAGGGAATAGACAGACAAAGAGAGAGAGAACATGTGTGTGTGCGATAGAGAAGGGAATTGACAGAAACGTGTGTGAGTGTGTGTGTGTGTGTGTGTGTGTGTGTGTGTGTGTGTGTGCGGTGCTATCCAAGAGAGCTGAGCTAGATGTGTGCAGACAGCAGTGTGGTGCAGAGTTCCAGGAGAAATGACAGGTAAATAAAGCTGTATCCTGGGCTCCCAGCAGCACCAACACAACTAACTCTGAAATTACAGCAGCAACAGTCTGGCTCCCTGTCCAATCACACACAAACACACACAAACCCACACAGGCAGGCACACTCATTCTAGTACTCTAACGTAATATTCTATACACTACTAATACCCTATTCTACCATATAAACTACTAACACCATATTCTACCCTATAAACGACTAATACCATATTCTACCCTATAAAATACTAATACCATATTCTACCCTATAAACTACTAATACCATATTCTACCCTATAAACTACTAATACCATATTCTACCCTATAAACTACTAATACCATATTCTACCCTATAAACTACTAATACCATATTCTACCCTATAAACTACTAACACCATATTATACCCTATAAACTACTAATACCATATTCTACCCTATAAACTACTACTACCATATTCTACCCTATAAACTACTACTACCATATTCTACCCTATAAAATACTAATACCATATTCTACCCTATAAACTACTAACACCATATTCTACCCTATAAACTACTAACACCATATTCTACCCTATAAACTACTAATACCATATTCTACCCTATAAACTACTAACACCATATTCTACCCTATAAACTACTAATACCATATTCTACCCTATAAACTACTACTACCATATTCTACCCTATAAACTACTAATACCATATTCTACCCTATAAACTACTAATACCATATTCTACCCTATAAAATACTAATACCATATTCTACCCTATACACTACACCTAAGACAGAGCAAACACAATCAACAACAGCCCAGGCTTATCTTCCATTAACACACCTTGTCAGGTATCTAGAAAAACACACCAGTTTAGATTCCTGGAAAACAAAGTCATGCTAACACACATTCTTCACACGCAGCGGGAGGGAGGGGCCTTTGATTACACTTTGACTTTCTCTCTCAGCACTCTTCAAGTCTTTAATTAATTGGCATGTAAACAACTGCAAGGTCACTTTCTTAAATGGAGGGGGAGATAAGAGGAGAGGAAGGGAGAGGAGCATGGTGCTGGGTGGAGTAGTTAATCCTTTAGACACGATGATGGAGGAGTTTGTCCTGGTGATGCTCCATATTAATAATGCAAGCCCACTCCACTCCAGTGTGTCTCAACGCTAGCTCGTTGATGACTCATCACTTTAGCACCTCACACTAACTTTAAAGCCACACTGACGCCCTCCCTGTACAACTCCTGTACACAGGACAACACACAGCACAGGAAATCTCTAATTTGTTCATTTACTGTCCTGGCACAAATAAAAGCCTTATATCTGTTCTGCTTTCTGGGAGTTTGTGTGTGTGTGTCTGTTTGTCTGTTTGAGTGTGTGTGTGTGTGTGTGTGTGTGTGTGTGTGTCTGTGTGTGTGTGTGTGTGTGTGTGTGTGTGTGTGTGTGTGTGTGTGTGTGTGTGTGTGTGTGTGTGTGTGTGTGTGTGAATCAGCAGAGAGTTTACACCCGTCTGTGTGTGATTAACTTCAATGTTTGATGAGTCTGGCTGCTCTGTTCTGCTCGGTTTGTGCTTGTGCTGAACTCAGCAACACCATGTTTTCTTTTTTCTTTGAACAAATAGGCGCAGATTGCCTTGATGTCTTTGGTGATTGCTAAAGTGTGCTGGGAATTCGAATGGGTTGGGCACTGGCCTGTCCTGCCAGCACAGCACAGTACAGCACAGCACAGCACAGCACAGCACAGCACAGCACAGCACAGCACAGTACAGCACAGCACAGTACAGCACAGTAAAGTACAGCATAGTACATTACAGCACAGCACAGTACCGCACAGCACAGTACAGCACAGCACAGTACAGCGCAGTACAGCACAGCACAGTACAGCGTAGTACAGTACAGCACAGTACAGCACAGCACAGTACAGCACAGTACAGCGTGGTACAGTACAGCACAGTACAGTACAGCACAGTACAGCACAGTACATTGTAGTACAGTACAGCACAGCACAGTACAGCACAGTACAGCGCAGTACAGTATAGCACAGTATAGCACAGTACAGCACAGCACAGTACAGTACAGCACAGCACAGTACAGCACAGCACAGTACAGTACAGGGAGGCTCAGTAAAGAGTCATAGAAGAGGAACAGTATGAGGAAGAGGAGGAGTGGGTGACTATGTCTATCTATCGGTCTCGGACGCGACACCACAGCATCCGGGCCTCCTTTTCCGGCCTTCCCATCCCTATCCATCCCAGTGAAGCAGCAATGTTAACAATGCTGTCCTCACATTTACCAGTTCTGCCTCATTAGCGCCTTGGAAGCAGATACATTAGCGCAGGATGCCATGCACCGGTAGAGTTAGGCTCCAGCTCCACCTGTCAGCTACAAATAATGTGTGGGTGGGTGGGGGATGGGTGTGTGAGGAGAGAGGAGCTGGGAGGGGTGTGTGAGGAGAGAGGAGCTGGGAGGGGTGTGTGAGGAGAGAGGAGCTGGGAGGGGTGTGTGAGGAGAGAGGAGCTGGGAGGAGTGTGTGAGGAGAGAGGAGCTGGGAGGGGTGTGTGAGGAGAGAGGAGCTGGGAGGGGTGTGTGAGGAAAGAGAAGCTGGGAGGGGTGTGTGAAGAGAGAGGAGAGAGGAGCTGGGAAGGGTGTTTGAGGAGAGAGAAGCTGGGAGGGGTGTGTGAGGAGAGAGAAGCTGGAAGGGGTGTGTGAGGGGAGAGGAGCTGGAAGGGGTGTGTGAGGAGAGAGGAGCTGGGAGGGGTGTGTGAGGAGAGAGGAGCTGGAAGGGGTGTGTGAGGAGAGAGGAGCTGGGAAGGGTGTGTGAGGAGAGAGAAGCTGGGAGGGATGTGTGAGGAGAGAGAAGCTGGGAGGGGTGAGGAGAGAGGAGAGAGGAGCTGGGAGGGGTGTGTGAGGAGAGAGGAGCTGGGAAGGGTGTGTGAGGAGAGAGAAGCTGGGAGGGGTGTGTGAGGAGAGAGAAGCTGGGAGGGGTGTGTGAGGAGAGAGAAGCTGGGAGGGGTGTGTGAGGAGAGAGGAGAGAGGAGCTGGGAGGGGTGTGTGAGGAGAGAGGAGCTGGGAGCTCAGTACAGATGCTTTTGACTGCACACCAGAGCAAAAACATACTAAACATACAAAAGAACACACCCAATATCCTCTACACAACTATGGCACTGCACATTCCTGAAAGGTAATTATGGCTTGGGTCACCTTCATTGTACCTGATACAATCGTTGATCATACAGTATATGCTTCCATACTAATAACCTGGCTTTGACGTCTTTGGAGTTCCGTAAAGTATTGAGAGGACAAATGGTTGTGGTTCTCGGTCCTGTTCTTTTACACTAAAGCTCTGCAGCCCTGCGGCCTTTAAAAAGCACTATCTCTCTCTAACTTCCATCTGTCCAGCGCCCATGGCCTGCCATCTTTATGCTCTGGTTAAGGGCAACTTCACTATGAGTGATGTTTGCTCTCCTTCCAGCTGATTGTAAAAGGAGGCTCCCCATGCAGGATGGCAGGATTAACATTTGCACTCTGGAAGGTTGAAAATCCCATCAGATGGAACCAAATTAATTTGAGAGGCACAGTATTCAGGATAGGGTTGCAAGATTCTGTGAACTTTCAATAAATTCCCCAGTTTTCCAGAAAATCCTGGTTGGAGGATAACGGATTTCCTGCTTATTCCCTCATGATTCGGGAAAACCCCCCAACCAGGATTTCAGGAAAACCAGGGAATGTATTGAAAGTTCCCGGAATGTTTTAACTCTAATTCAGGAGCACTGGCATCATAATGGAAGACAATGTGGAGTTCCATCTCTTCATTGTGATTCCATCCACTCCTTAATCGGGAGGACGGCCGTAGTCGGCGCAGCAGCGTAGAAAATAGTTTCATCCCAGGGGGATAAGAAAAAACAACGCTCTATTTTTAATTTCTCCTCTAAAGAGGCTGGGGAAAAGAGAGAAACCGATATAGATGTAATTGATGGTGTGGAGCCAGGCTCCCTCAGGTCTCTCATATCTGGATCCAGGCCTTTTTCTTTTCTCATAACAGGAAAGGCTCGTGGGCACTGGAGGTTGACAAATCTTGCACAGAGGGAAATGGACCAGCAACAGAACACAATTTGTCCTTTAAAAGAATGGCGGGCCAGGCCCTGTATGGCTTCAGTAATTAAGCTGCCTTGAGGCTGTGGTATGGTGGTCCAGGGGTGGACCCTGTCGAAGGAAGCTTAGTGTGTCCTCTGATAAGATACAGAGACGCTGCGTCACAGACAGACAGCCTTACCCTGAATCCTGATGAGGCCCGCCACTAAATATATCAATTAACACGTCTTTACACAGAGATAAAGAAGAATGCGAGCAGGGATTATAGGTGGGGGGGTGTCAATAGTGTGTGTGTGTGTGTGTGTGTGTGTGTGTGTGTGTGTGTGTGTGTGTGTGTGTGTGTGTGTGTGTGTGTGTGTGTGTGTGTGTGTGTGTGTGTGTGTGTGTGTGTGTGTGTGTGTGTGTGGAGGGGAAGCTTAAACAAGGATGATGGGAAAAAGCGTGACGGAGGCTTCTGCTGGCATGTTCTTACTGGCACGTACAAAGACAAAAATGTACACAGAGCTGGTCTGGCAGCATCTGTATTGTAAAGCAGGGAGTGTCACAAACATGGATGAACTGGTCCGTCGAGCGTGTTTAGTGACATCCAACACTGATATTGAACAATCTCCCGCTGACCCATTTCTATGTATGTGACACAGTGAAGTCAATTTTCTCTGCCTTTCCCAGCAACAACAAAAAATATAATAAAAAAAAACTAGAGCAAAAACATGATTTATGTTACTCAATTTAGTGGAAGCAGAACCTTCAAGCTTACCCTTCGAAGTTTGAGGAGAAACAGTTCTGAACTCCTGGGTGAGGAACTTTTTCACCTCTCTTCTTACCTCCCTGGCTAAAGTCAGGCAATGGTTGCGCTTGGCTGCCTGGTTATTAATAAAGGGGTCAGGTGCTTGTGGAGCTCTCAGTCGGAAAGCAAGAAATGTGGATCTCTCCACAGACACCTCCACGCATGATGAAATGACAAGCATGAGGCTGGGGCAGCACCTCAACACACACATCAGCAAGACAAAAAGACAGGAGGAAGGAAGAGTGAGTGCTGGAGAGGGGGGGGGAGAGGAAGAAGGGAGTGGGTACGAGTGAGAGAGAGACGGGAGATATAGAAAGGAGGAAATGAGAGAAGTACAAGAGAAAGAGATGCTGGGTCCTTTTCCTCAGCAGACTTTATAATTGGCTTTTGGGTGTACGTAGTGCCAATTAACAGGCCTGTTGCATCCTCCACCAGCAGCTAATTGGAGTAGAGGATGCCTCCGCCACATGGCCTGGAAGGGAAAGAAGAGGCTTCTTTTCAAGATTTTACCGGCTCCAAAAGCAGCGTGATGGGAGGCCATTTGGCAAACAGTGGAGAGATGTTCTGGAGCGTGTTTATAGGGAAAGGGAATTAATCGGATCCGTGGAGAAATCATTCACAAAGATGACCTAACCTGTCCAAAGACCACACTGCATGCCCTCCATTGGGGAATATGCTGAATGGGCATGTAAACATAATGCCCTATAAGCACTCCAGGGGAGGTTGTTTAGCCTCTGATTACATTACTGTAGTGCATACACTGACTCCTGCCTGGCAGATCACATCAACGGGACATAAAGACACTGTGATGACACTTTACATGTAGGTAGATATGTAAACAAAGAAGTTTTTTTGCAAAAACACAAAGACTAGCCAACAAAGCAGAATGTCCTCTTGGACGGCAGCATGGGTAAGAGACATTGGCTGAGACTGAGAATTAGTCAATGAAAGAATGGGAATTTGAGATTCTCAGTCAATCTGCACGACACCCCTGATGACTCCTTGCAGATCACACACATCCCATCCCATCCTCCTCCCCGTCTCCCCCCTCCCTCTCTCTCTCCCAGCTACAGAGAGTCCTCTTCTCAAACAGACTGACAATAAAGATGGAAACATGGCGCTTTGAAAAACGACAGAGGAGTTTGAAAAATCTTATCGTCTCTCACCCACTGCCCTCGAAAGGCAATTCTCTTCAAGACAAGCCAGGAGGCGTTCAAAGTGAGCCGGGTGAGCCATATTGCTCGGGCCCCGCCTGTTTTGTTCTCTGGCAGACCGCAGCCAAGGACTGGCCGGCATGATAGCCTTCATTCATTGAGTTCATGTGCAATTCAAGCCCTGTTTTTGGTTGACTGGTTTTATTTTCCAAAGGGCCTGCAACCTGCCTGATGATCCATTTTAAGGCCTGCACATTTAGGTTTCCTGACAGTTTGAGGCGCACGCATCCAGACTGCACAATCAGGCCTGGAACAGCCAGCCCAGTCTGGACATATCATAGTGGAAGAGCAGGAGCATCATAGAGCTGTCATGGAGGACCTCAGAGCATGATGGCCTGATGAAAACAACCTTATGAGGGTTGGCCTGCCATCTCACACAGCCTCTTTATTAACACACTGTTTGGAGGGAGAGGGAAGGGAAGGATGGGAGGATGGATCTCAGTGTGGTTCTGCTGCAGATTGAAGGACTGGGCTCCTGCTGGGAGCTATTCACTATAGTACAACTCACGTTTACTCAAACCTCATAGACATAACATTGACCCCTTTCTACATGGAAGTACAAATAAGAACATCTTCCTATACGAGCCTTTAAGGCAGGAACCCCTACAGTATGTGGTCCAATCACAACAATCACCTCATTATAGAGCAGTAAGAATTAAAAGACAAGAGGTGGTCTCAGAAGGACTCCATTACAGTAGTTTTAGTGGTGTGTGGAACAAACGCTCAATGTATCACACAGGAGATCCAGACAGAGCACTGCAAACAGCTGATTAACCCGCCACAGAGAAGCTCCCAGCCCCATCCACCTCTCCCCTGCCCCCCTCCCTAGGGACCAGGATGGATGCCCAGAGGCTCTAACCAGGCTCTAACCAGGGAGAAGAGGGGAGGGAGTGGATCAGGAGACATAGCAGGGGGCCCTCTCCTCTGCAGGGGCCACAGGCTGGATTCAATCAAACCTCTAATTCCCCGGATAGTATGTCTAAAACTATACATCCCCATTTACATACTGTACTGTATATAGACATAATCAGGAACATCTGTAGGTATTGGATGGGCTTATGGTATAACACTGTGGGTTTGTCATGGTACAGTAGGAGGACATCATTTCATTAAAAACATATCAACCAACCGAAACAGAATAGTAAAAAACTGTCTCTAAAATTAAAACTCCAGATGGCCATATTTGTGGTATAAATGGTTGTGGGTATTTATTGTTTGATTATATGTGATAATGAGAGTGGATTTCCTGAGGCAATTAGGAATGTGTGTGTGTGTGTGTGTGTGTGTGTGCGTGTTTGTGTGTGTGTTTGTGTGTGTGTGCGTGTTTGTGTGTGTGTGTGTGCATGCGTGCGTTTGCGTGCATGTACACATTTTGAGAGAGGACGAGAGGACAGAAATGGGACAGGATGGACCATCAAGCCCCTCTTATAAAAACATATACATAAATATTGTAAACATAACACATTGCGGAAGGCGAGATAACTGAAGTATAGCTGACTTACAGCTTCAGTTCAGTATGTGTGAGTGTCTATGTGATGTGGTTGTGTTAAGAGTAGTAATGTTAATGCAGACATGTCCCATGACAGGCCCTGGACCCGGGGGCCCTAGCCTCTGACAGAGGGCAGATCGGGGACACTTACCCCTGGCAGAGTCTTCTGTTCATGGAGGGCACTCTGGGCCTTCAGTGCTGACTCTCTGGCGCAGTATGTTAGAAAGGCACATCCTGCAGAGAGGGCAACACAAACAAGAAAGGAGAGACACACAGGGTTTATTATTACATGGTAAATGACTGGAGCACTGCACTGTAGGCAGTGTATTTGGTAACTTACTTGCAAAGTGCAAATAAATGGTGATGTAAAATTCAACCCCAGACTTTGAAGAGCTAAGGGAACATCCATAGCATTATTCCTAGATCTGCATATTACCATTTGATGAATGATCACGTCCATGATTGTTGAAGAAAGAGCACTAAATGTGCCTGGCATGCATTTCCTAGTGTTACAATAATTAAAACCCTATGGTGATGAGCCCCAAACACTGACCCCTCACATCTCAGGAGACTCCTCTCAAAGTTGGAAACCCCAAAAACACTATATGAATATGCATGAATAACTCCTGCACTAACAAAAATGTGACAGCTTTCATTAAAGGCTGAGTGGTTGTTCTGTTACGCACTTGGTCGAGTTGACAGTGGGTGACCCCTTTCCAAAGAGTTTTTGCACAGTGCAGCATAATTTCCTATTACGGCATGTCACACCTGCTGCCAAGACTCCCCATGGGAGAAGAGAGGCGCACACACACACATACACGCTCACACACACGCTCGCACACACACACAGGACACAAACACACACACAGGACACACACACAGCAGCCATCACCCCTGAAACAGAGCATTGCACTCTGGCTCCCCGCCAAGAGAGCTCTCTTTCACTACAACCTTCATCCACCTCCACAACTAGGTAGTTACTCAAGAGGTAAAATCACCTAAACGACACTGATGAAACAGCATGCCACACAGCAAACCGCAAAAATAAGCTTTCAGAGCCTGGAAGGAATCAGCTCCTCATCCTGTGTGACATTAAAGAACTGAGCTGAGGAGATGGGACTGGACCTCCTAGCAGGCATAACCCACAGCAGGCTAATGAGATAGAACCACTGGGACTGGTCTAGCCCTCCGACTACCCCCCTTCTTGTCATCCACCCAAGCACTCAGTCAGGTCATCCTCAGTTTGGGGACGGATCTCACAGTTCATGGTTCTATGAGATTTTTTTTTCATCACATGATTTAAGAGTTTGCTAATGTAAAACAGATCAATGCACAAACTGGTGAGACTGTGGCACTTTATCAGAGTTCATGCAACACTTTACATTTATTTGCTTCATCTAGGGAGTGAAGCTGGTCATGCAAGACAGGAGACAAGGCCTAGGTAGGGGGAAACTCAGCCATACATAGTGGCTAGCTGTTAATATTCAGGCCAGGCCAGCTACATGGCTGCTTATGGTAGGCCCCAATAAGTCTCTCTTGGCCAAGGGGAATTGGAAGACTTCATTAAAGACTCAATATCCAATATATTGCTGGCTCAGGGGACAACTTGGACCCAGGGGACTATGATACAGGAGAACAATCTGGAACAGACACGTTCAACTTGGTGGTGAACATGAAAAAGGATCACAATTACTGAGTGAGGCTGAGGGTAGGAGACAGGAGATGAGCCAGATGGGGATGCAGGAAGTGGAGGATGTTACCATGGTTTTAGAATGATTTTGAGGCTTGCTTGTTAGCGATGGCTGAAAGCAGTGGTAGACGGATTCCACTGATGAGAAGGTTAAGTGGAGTGAAAATAATACTTTGGTAATCTTTTTCGAATTTGCTGCTGCACAATCATTTCTGAAAGGAACAAAAGTGAAATGAATTGCATTAAAGCGAAATTAACATTTAAGCCTAGAAAATTGTATTGGAATAGGAGCTCCTTCCTTTGCATCCTCATTGTTGACGTTTTACCCATGAGCACATCTGAACCATTTCAGTGGATTTATTAACAGCTAACCTGTTTAACAGTATTTAGTAACTTACTCGCTATGGCATACCATGCTTTACGAGTTAAATCAACAACTTCATCTCCTGACAGCAAAGCGCTAGCTACCATGCTAGATGGAGATATGGCAAAACAATGAGAGTTCATCGCCTCTGAGTTTACTGGAGTACAAACAAAGTTGGATTTTATTCAGGATGACGTTTCCAAGTGCGACAGAGTTGACAAATGTGAGAAGTCGACTCAGGGCCAAACCAGAATGGACCAGTTGGAGGAGAAAATTACTCGCTACGAGGACATGCAACGTAAAGACAACTTGAGAATGGCCAATATGGAGGAAAATACTGAGGCCCAGAACGCTTTCTTTCATCTTTCATCAATAGATCACTTCCAGAGTGGTTTCCAGAGCTGGCTGGAACCAAAATCGAATTGATGAGAGCTCATCGCATAGGCCGGCATATTGGCAACTCAGCCAGATCCCAAACCTTGATTTTCCAGGTGCTCCGATTCCCTGACTGAAACCGCATTCTGAAGGCAGGGCGGGAGATCCAATTCACGGTGGACTAGACTACAGCAACTACACCAATGCAAAGCGTTGTACCTTTTCACAGGCAATGGACTTGTCTTGTAAACACGGATTCCACACATTTCTGCTGTATCCTGCCACACTCAAACTCCCTCGTGGCAACAGAAAACGTCACGTTCCAGTCCAAAGAAGACACAGAGGATTTTATCAGTTTGCAGCGAGAGGTTGACGAGGATTCGCGGGTATGGATGGTTGCAGGATAGTTTAGACTTGTCCTCTGGTGGGATTACTAACTAACTGGCTAGTATGACTGTTCAGACTGATTTAGATTTTTTACATACTACATCAATACTAGCCTGGACTGAGTTGAAAAAAGTAATGGAGAGAGCTGGCTAGAGCAAGAAGATGGACACGAGTGAAGACGGTCTGGACTATATTGTTAAAGGCAAATAATTTACAGACTGATAATTCCTTGACTGTCAGAAACACAAAAAAGTGAATTTGAATTGTGACCACGACTGACACGGTACGTTCTATTAAAATCCTTGATAGGGTCTGAGGGTTGAACTATTGAAAGTTACCGGGTAATAATGTTGTTCAGGTTAACATAGATAGGTGCTCTATAACCTAATCTTAATACAGTGGATAGACACACTTCGATTTTATGCTTTTACTTCAAATTTCATGCACGAGATTGTTTTTGACTGTATCACATGACGACACTACAGCTAGCAAGGTGGAATGTTAATGGGATAAATGGCCAAAATAAACGAGCAGCTTGCTTAGATTACTTTCGTAGACATAACATTGACGTTATATTTTTTCTAAAGTCCCACAGAAAATAATTTGATGACCAAAGATTTGCAAACAGGTATTATTGTGACACGTACTGAGTATACGAAGAGGCAGGACGCAGACGCAGGAATTAACAAGGTCAAGGTTTACTAAACAATGAGCAAGAGAAATGACAAAGATAGAGTAAACGACATGAAGCTAAACAATCACACACAACATCATCCAGAACAGTCCAGGGATAAATAGGGGTGGTGATGAGATGATGAGGTGCAGGTGCGCTGGAGGTGATTAGGGTGCGTTGGGTTTCCATTCCGGTGTAGCCGAGGTGGTGCACTCAGACCAGTGGCTCAGTAGACCGGCGAATCAGAGCGCCGGAGGGGAGCAACGGGAGGAGACGTAACAATTATTATGTTGCACCGTCATACTCTGTAGATTCCAAAACTCGTGGCTCCCTTGTTGTCATGAGACATAGTTTAACATTGACTGTTCTGGGAAAATATGGTAGTGCTGACAGTAGGATGTCATACACTGAGTGTATTAAATGAGTGTACAAAATGAGTGTACAAAATGGAGGTACACCCCTTTTTTTCAGAACAGCCTCAATTCATTGGGGCATGGACTCTACAAGGTGTAGGAAACCGTCCCACAGGGATGCTGGCCCATGTTGATGCCAATGCTTCCCACAGTTGTGCCAAGTTGGCTGGATGTCCTTTGGGTGGTGGACCATTCTTGGAACACACAGGAATCTGTTGAGCGTGAAAAACCCAGCAGTGTTGCAGTTCTTGACAAACTCAAACCGGTGCGCCTGGCACCTACTACCATACCCCGTTCAAAGGCACTTCAATCTGCCTACCAGACGGGCTAAATGCCTTTTATGCTCGCTTCGAGGCAAGCAACACTGAAGCATGCATGAGAGCACCAGCTGTTCCGGACGACTGTGTGATCACGCTCTCCGTAGCCGATGTGAGCAAGACCTTTAAACAGGTCAACATTCACAAGGCCGCGGGGCCAGACGGATTACCAGGACGTGTACTCAGAGCATGCGCGGACCAACTGGCAAGTGTCTTCACTGACATTTTCAACCTTTTCCTGACCGAGTCTGTACTACTTACATGTTTCAAGCAGACCACCAAAGTCCCTGTGCCCAAGAACGCTAAGATAACCTGCCTAAATGACTACCGCCCCGTAGCACTCACGATGGTAGCCATGAAGTGCTTTGAAAGGCTGGTCAGGGCTCACATCAACACCATCATCCCGGAAAACCTAGACCTACTCCAATTTGCATAACGCCCCAACAGATCCACAGATGACGTAATCTCAATGTCACTCCACACTGCCCTTTCCCACCTGGACAAAAGGAACACCTATGTGAGAATGCTGTTCATTGACTACAGCTCAGCATTCAACACCATAGTGCCCACAAAGCTCATCACTAAGCTATGGACCCTGGGACTAAACACCTCCCTCTGCAACTGGATCCTGGACTTCCTGACGGGCCGCCCCCAGGTGGTAAGGGTAGGCAACAACACATCTGCCACGCTGATCCTCAACACGGGGGCCCCTCAGGGGATGCATGCTTATTCCCATCCTGTACTCCCTGTTCACCCACGACTGCATGGCCAAGCACGACTCCAACCAACACCATGATTAAGTTTGCTGACGACACAACGGTGGTAGGCCTGATCACCGACAACGATGAGACAGCCTATAGGGAGGAGGTCAACCTCTCCCTCAACGTGAGCAAGACAAAGGAGCTAATCGTGGACTACAGGAAAAAGAGGGCCGAACACGCCCCCATTCACTTCGACGGGGCTGTAGTGGAGCGGGTCGAGAGCTTCAAGTTCCTTGGGGTCCACATCACCAACAAACTATTATGGTTCAAACACACCAAGACAGTCGTGAAGAGGTCATGTCAACGCCTATTCTCAGGAGACTGAAAAGATTTGGCATGGGTCCCAGATCCTCAAAAAGTTCTACAGCTGCACCATCGAGAGCATCCTGACCGGTTGCATCACTGCCTGGTATGGCAACTGCTCGGCATCCGACCGTAAGGCACCACAGAGGGTAATGCGTACGGCCCAGTACATCACTGGGGCCAAGCTTCCTGTCATCCAGGACCTCTATACTAGGCGGTGTCAGAGGAAGGCCCAAAAAATTGTCATAGACTCCAGTCACCCAAGTCATAGACTGTACTCTCTGCTACCGCACGGCAAGCGGTACTCTAGGTCCAAAAGGCTCCTTAACAGCTTCTACCCCCAAGCCATAAGACTGCTGAACAATTAATCAAATGGCCACCCGGACTATTTGCATTGTTTTTACACTGCTGCTACTCGCTGTTTATTATCTATGCATAGTCACTTTACCCCTACCTACACGTACAAATTACCTCAATTACCTCGACCAACCTGCATATAGCATCGTTATTGTTATTTTATTGTGTTACTTTTTTAACTTTAGTTTATTTAGTAAACATTTTCTTAACTCTATTTTCTTAACTGCATTGTTGGTTAAGGTAAGTAATCATTTCATGGTAAGGTCTACACATGTTGTATTAGGCACATGTGACAAATAACATTTGATTTGATTTGATCTTTTGTCTTGCCCATTCACCCTCTGCATGGCACACATACACAATCTATGTCTCAATCTATGTCTTAAAAATCCTTCTTTAACCTGTCTCCTCCCCTTCATCTATACTGATTGAACCGGATTTAATCAATAAGGGATCATAGCTTTCACCTGGATTCACCTGGTCAGTCTATGTCATGGAGCAGGTGTTTCTAATGTTTTGTCCACTCAATGTATATCAAAACAGGAATCTCAGGTAGGAAAATTGCTTTCATATCAGTATATGCTCTAACCCAGTATGATCCCACATTTTATGAGAATCTAACGGAGTTGCTGGCAAATATTACATATTTTTCTCTGATCATTGGTGCAGATATGAATGCATTTTATCAGCTTTGGACCTCTCTGGCCACCAATCTCAAACAGCTCCTACACCCGTGTCTGTGGCATTTAACAACTTGGTCAAGGATTATAATCTCACTGATATATTATGATTTTGTCAATCCCATGTCTAGACAATTTAGTCTTTACTCTGCTAGCCATACACGGCCAAAAGTATGTGGACACCCCTTCAAATTAGTGGATTTGGCTATTTCAGCCACACCCGTTGCTGGCAGGTGTATCAAATCGAGCACACAGCCATGCAATCTCCATAGAAAAACATTGGCAGTAGAATGGCCCATACTGAAGAGCTCAGTGACTTTCAACGTGGCACTGTCATAGGATGGCATCTTTCCAACAAGTCAGTTTGTCACATTTCTGCCCTGCTAGAGCTGCCCCGGTCAACTGTAAGTGCTGTTATTGTGAAGTGGAAACGTCTATGAGCAACAGCAGCTCAGCCGCGAAGTGGTACGCCACACAAGCTCACAGAACGGGACCGTTGTTCTTCGGGAGCTTCATGAAATGGGTTTCCATGGCCGAGCTGCCGCACACATGCATAAGATCACCATGCGCAATGCCAAGCATTTGGCTGGAGTGGTGTAAAGCTCACCGCCATTGGACGCTGGAGCAGTTGAAATTAATCACGCTTCACCATTTGGCAGTCCGACGGACAAAGCTGGGTTTGGCGGATGCCAGGAGAACGCTACCAGCACGAATGCACAGTGCCAACTGTAAAGTTTGGTGGAGGATGAATAAGGGTCTGTGGCTGTTTCTCATGGTTTGAGCTAGGCCCCTTAGTTCAAGTGAAGGAAAATCTTAATGCTACAGCATACAATGACAATCTAGACGATTCTGTGCTTCCACCTTTGTGGCAACAGTTTGGGGAAGGTCCTTTCCTGTTTCAGCATGACAATGCACAAAGTGAGGTCCATTCAGAAATGGTTTGTCGAGATCGATGTGGAAGAACTTGACTGACCTACACAGAGCCCTGACCTCAACCCCATCAAAAACCTTTGGGATGAATTGGAACGCCGACTGCGAGCCCGGCCTAATCGGCCAACATCAGTGCACAACCTCATTAATGCTCTTGTGGCTGAATGGAAGCAAGTCCCCGCAGAAATGTTCCAACCTAGTGGAAAGCCTTCCCAGAAGAGTGGAGGCTGTTATAGCAGCAAAGGTGGGACCAACTCCATATTAATGCCCATGATTTTCGAATGAGATGTTCGACGAGCAGGTGTCCACATACTTTTGGCCATGTAGTGTAAATCCTACTCCAGAGTAGATTCTAGTTTCCCGCACTGCATACTCAGATACTCATAATGCAACGATATGCCCATGTCCACTTTCTGATCATAGCTTAGTAATAGTCAAACTAACGATTCCTGATACACCTGTCAGAGCATCACACTTGCATTTCAATATAGCATTACTATTTGAAAAATAACTAGATGTTTATCTAACACAGAATGTTGGGTCTGTTGAATATGCTCATATCCTATGGAACTCTATAAAGGGATTCATCAGGAACTTCTCAGTGTCATTTGTGTCTCACCTTAATAAAACCAGAATGAGAACAATTAACGAACTTCTTAGGCTAATCTGGAATGAGAACAACAAAACTCTTACTCTGATGACAAAAAGAAAAGAATAGATGCAGTCAAGTTAGAACTTAATTCTTTGCTCAGACACCGGGCAGAATTCTTAATTCATTGAACCAGACATAATTATTATTTTAATGGGGCTAAACCTAGTCATCTTTTAGCAATGAGACTCAGAAACAGTGAGAAATGCTCTAATATTACAGCTATTAAAGCATAGAATGGCATGTTAACTCATCCTTTGGATTGATATGCAGAGTTAGGTTCTTTTTAATCTATGCCAGGAGTATTCAGCTCTTACCCTACAAGGTCCAGAGCCTGCTGGTTTTCTGTTCTACCTGATAATGAATTGCACCCACCTGGTGTCGGAGGTCTAAATCAGTCCCTGATTAAAGGTGAACAATGAAACAACGCAGTATAACTGGCTTTGAGGACCAGAGTTGAGTTTGAGGGCTCTATGCTCTATAAATCTGATATTAATTTGAATGGTGTTGGCACTAAGAGCAGACATTTTTAAAACCTAGACATTCCTTACCTTTCCAGCGTAGAATCACAATCCCTTTGGGAACACATTGTGGATGATTGGATGAACTTAACCAGGCACTAACAAATATGAAAGAAGGTAAATCCCAGAATTCTACATTGCCTTTTGGGATAAATTAGGCCTATTTTTACATGATACGATTCTGACTTCTGTTGAAAAGAGATATTTTCGCAATGACGTAAACTCTGCAATGATTGCGGTACTTCCAAAGCCCAATAAAGATCACACTCTAATTGGTAACTATAGACCTTTGTCGTTGTTGTGCACAGAGGTTAAATTGTATGCTAATGTTCTCTCAGCCTGTTTAGAATCCTATATGACTACACTAATGCATCACGATCAGACAGGGTTTATAAAAACTAGACTAGCCTTAGTTACAGTAATGTGCGTTATTTATTACATGTTGTTCATGCCACTAATGACATTAAATCTCCATGTACCGTTCTCTCCTTGGACTCTGAGAGGGCGTTTGATAGGTCAGAGTGGGATTCTATGGTCGGTATTAGAGCGCTTTAATTTATGAACCGAGTTTATAAGCATTATTAAAGTTTTATATGCAAATCCTTCTGCCATGGTGACCACAGGGGGCAATTGCTCTATGCAATTCCCCATATCCAGAGGCTGTTGCCAAGGATGCCCAATCTCGCCTTTGCTCTTCGCCCTTTCCATCGAACTGCTAGCACAAAAAATCAGACAGCACCCCAAAATGTATCCTATAAGTTTGAATAATACCTGCCATCGCATATCCTTATATGCGGATGACATACTTCTGTACACTGATAATGCTGTCTCTTAATTACCACATATACTCTCTAGATTTGATGATTTTAGCGCCCTCTCAGGGTACAAAATTAACTGGACAAAATCAGCTATGATGTCATTAAGCTTAGGACTCACTCTGTCAGTGGTATCCAATCACATCCCATTGGTAAAGAGCTTTAAATATCTGGGTATACTGTATAGATATTTTCCTCAATACATGGCATTAAATAATTTCCAAGAAATACAGTGAGGGAAAAAAGTATTTGATCCCCTGCTGATTTTGTACGTTTGCCCACTGACAAAGACATGATCAGTCTATCATTTTAATGGTAGGTTGATTTGAACAGTGAGAGACAGAATAACAACAACAAAATCCAGAAAAACGCATGTCAAAAATGTTATAAATTGATTTGCATTTTAATGAGGGAAATAAGTATTTGACCCCTCTGCAAAACATGACTTAGTACTTGGTGGCAAAACCCTTGTTGGCAATAACAGAGGTCAGATGTTTCTTGTAGTTGGCCACCAGGTTTGCACACATCTCAGGAGGGATTTTGTCCCACTCCTCTTTGCAGATCTTCTCCAAGTCATTAAGGTTTCGAGCCTGACGTTTGGCAACTCGAACCTTCAGCTCCCTCCACAGATTTTCTATGGGATTAAGGTCTGGAGACTGGCTAGGCCACTACAGGACCTTAATGTGCCTCTTCTTGAGCCACTACTTTGTTGCCTTGGCTGTGTGTTTTGGGTCATTGTCATGCTGGAATACCCATCCACGACCCATTTTCAATGCCCTTTGATGCGGTGAAGTTGTCCCGTCCCCTTAGCAGAAAAACACCCCCAAAGCATAATGTTTCCACCTCCATGTTTGACTGTGGGGATGGTGTTCTTGGGGTCATAGGCAGCATTCCTCCTCCTCCAAACACGGCGAGTTGAGTTGATGCCAAAGAGCTCGATTTTGGTCCCATCTGACTACAACACTTTCACCCAGTTCTCCTCTGAATCATTCAGATGTTCATTGGCAAACTTCAGACGGGCCTGTATATGTGCTTTCTTGAGCAGGGGGACCTTGCGGGCGCTGCAGGATTTCAGTCCTTCACGGCGTAGTGTGTTACCAATTGTTTTCTAGGTGACTATGGTCCCAGCTGCCTTGAGATCATTGACAAGATCCTCCTGTGTAGTTCTGGGCTGATTCCTCACCGTTCTCATGATCATTGCAACTCCACGAGGTGAGATCTTGCATGGAGCCCCAGGCCGAGGGAGATTGACAGTTCTTTTGTGTTTCTTCCATTTGCGAATAATCGCACCAACTGTTGTCACTTTCTCACCAAGCTGCTTGGCGATGGTCTTGTAGCCCATTCCAGCCTTGTGTAGGTCTACAATCTTGTCCCTGACATCCTTGGAGAGCTCTTTGGTCTTGGCCATGGTGGAGAGTTTGGAATCTGATTGATTGATTGCTTCTGTGTACAGGTGTCTTTTATACAGGTAACAAACTGAGATTAGGAGCACTCCCTTTAAGAGTGTGCTCCTAATCTCAGCTCGTTACCTGTATAAAAGACACCTGGGAGTCAGAAATCCTTCTGATTGAGAGGGGGTCAAATACTTATTTCCCTCATTAAAATGCAAATCAATTTATAACATTTTTGACATGCGTTTTTCTGGATTATTTTGTTGTTATTCTGTCTCTCACTGTTCAAATAAACCTACCATTAAAATTATAGACTGATCATTTCTTTGTCAGTGGGCAAACGTACAAAATCAGCAGGGGATCAAATACTTTTTTCCTTCACTGTATATAAGTGAGTAGAAGCATACCTCTCTAAATGGTTATAGCTTCCCAACTCTAAGCTAAAATATCCATCATTAAGATGAATATTCTTCCCCAAATTAACTTTTTCTCTGCAATGATTACACTAGCTCCACCTAAGAAATACTTGGACAATATCCAGGCTTTAGTCTCTAAATTCGGAAAGGAAAGCGATCTCTAATTAAACAATCCACTATACAGCGTGACAAGGGAGATGGCGGGCTTTCTCTGCTTATCTTTAGTTTCAAGTTTTATTAGTCATATGTATGGGATACGCATGGTACACATTGTCCAACAAAATGCTTACTTGCAAGTTCCTTCTCGACAATGCAACAATAATAGGAAATAAGAAAATATAAGAAACCAAACAGTTGAATAGAAGTTTAAGTTTTACTTTTGGGCTTTTGTGCTACGCACCCTCTCAACATGGTTTGATTCAAATGCTTTAGTCTCCTGGAGACCTATAGAAGAGAATTTTCAATTACCATACAGACTTCAGGATCTTGTCTATTCTGCAGTACCATTAAAACTTGCTAAATTACATTTTGGACCACTAATTTCCTTCTTACTCACAACATGGCGCTTAGTAGAAAAGGAATTCTAACACAATACAGAAGTGGCATGCTCTGTCACCAATTTTCCACAATTATTCCCTTCTTTCTGGGGGTTTCTGGGGGTTTCCCCTTTTTATTCACTCAATGGGAGGATAGGGGTGTTCATGTTTTGGATGATCTATTTAGAGATGAAGATTTGCAAGCCTTTGATGATCTTAGGGCTATATTTCAATTACGTGGTACCTCTTCTTTATTTGATCTACGTTTAAGATCAGCAATGCGGGCGTATGGTGTCCCTTGGGGCTCATCCCTCCCACAACATGAACTACATAGAATATTAGATAGACATGGTAACGCAAACGGTTTGATCTGTCTACGGTTATGCTAGTTGAAGCTTACAAATCAGTACCAGTTAAGAATCAATGGATAAGAGAACTATCCACTGTCGATTATGATATTTGTTGGGATACTGTATGGGAGGACAGTGGGTTCATCTAAGAATCCCAATCATACAGTTTAATTTCATACACAGTGTATACCGTCCACCTAGAAACCGTCATTTAATGAAAATCATAACCTCTCCTCTGTGTGATCTATGTAACCAAGGTGCCTTGGACTCACAGGAGGTTGGTGGCACCTTAACTGGGGAGGACGGGCTTGTGGTAATGGCTGGAGCGGAATCAGTGGAATGGCATCAAATACATCAAACACATGGTTTGATGCCATTCCATTTACTCCGTTCCAGCCATTATTATGAGCCGTCCTCCCCTCAGCAGCCTCCACTGCTTGGGCTCCTTTATGCATATGTACTGAGAGTGGCAAGGGTGTGGAGATATTTTGGAAAGAGCTTATCTGACATACTTGATATCACCATACCTTGTTCCCCGAAACTGTTATCACTTAATGATAATTCACCACTTATCATGTTGTCAGGTTTGACAGCAGCTAAAAATATATTAGCACTAAGATGGCAATCTCCAAATTCTTTGGCTATGCCCCATTGGAGCTACCCTTTTATAGATATAATTTATTTAGAACTAACCACTGCTAGGTACATGGGGCTAGTCAAGCAACAATTGACAGCTGGTTATCTGCAGCTGAAACCATCAAACTACTATATTGTGTTTATTTCCCAACAGATTACCTGTTACTTGTTCATTTTCTGTCTCATGTGCAAAATTGTACCCTGCTGATTTTATCACAATTGCTAGATTTTGTTTTTAATTTCATGGAGATCAGGTTGGGTGGGTTGGGGTGAACGCCAGGAGGGGTTGAATGGTGGGTTGATGCAGCTTGGATGGGCGATATATGTTTGTATAGGCTACGTGGTCTATTCTGCCGTAATAACCATCTCTGCTGCTTGTTGTTATTGTCTGTGTTCCTTTGAAAACAAATACAAAGGAATAGGAGCCAATAAGTGAAAAATACAGATTTTGTAAATATAAGAAATAGGCTTTTATTTCTAATGTTTCTACTGTTAACTTGTAAATGTTAATTACAGCACGAAAACATTGCTGTCCTTTAGGCATTTTTTTTAATTACAGTAAATTGTGTTTACTTGCATCAGGTATCTGTAATTGACAAAACAACAAAGCAAATTGCAATTCATTCATTAACATTGGTGTCATGTTCAATGAAAATTGCTGAAAATTGCTCTTCTTGGATTGCTTCTTTCTTAGAAGTCTGATGCAGCAATGTTCTTCTGAAAACTATTACAAACTCATTTCCTAAAAGATAAACCTGCTGCCTCAGCATAAGTGCTTAAATTCTCTAAATTAAAATAGTCAACTGAACCCAGCAACTGTGGGGTGTCTGTATTTTATAGGTAGTGAGATGGTGAGAAGCAGAGACACCAACTACATCACTGTACACTGCCATGTTTGGTCCAGGGTAACAAAGACCTCCGGCTTAAAACGTTACACAGTAGAACTGTGGCAGCATTCAACAGTGTGTGGGTATCTATCTATTTTCATGCAGTAAAACAGGGCCCTGTCTCCCTCACACACTCCCTATCTAATGATCAGAGAGGTCATCTGTGGACTGGCCTACACCTGTCATTCAACCGAGTACCTGCCAATCACTGTCACCCAGCTGCACCCTCACTGTGTGATTCATGTAAGGGTAGAACCAGCTGCCTGACCATGAGACTGCACATCTCACAGCAGTGTCCTACACTTTAAACTAATGGCCACGTCTTAGAGCACAGACATGTTCCTGAAAGAGCAGTGGATTACAGACACAGTTATTAAAAGACTGTTAGGAGGGTTTGCTGTTCTATCTCTTTGATTCACATTTGCAATTATGAGGCTTTTGGCAAGTTGAAAGATTATTTCAGAGTTCTAGTCCTTCTCTCTCTCTTGCTTTGACATTTCAATGCTTTTGTGTATTTTTAAATCAAATTGTCAAAGGCTTTTATAGCCAATTATACACTCGGCCTGCCTGTTGGGGAGGGGAGAATGACTGACAAACTTAAATTACTCTTAGCATCTCATCTCGCTAACTGTGTGTGGTGGGGCTCCACAGCATGCCATCCACCTCTCTGAGCTGCTGGAGAAAGAAAGAAGGAGAGAGTGATAGATAACGCTACTCAAGCAGAAGATTTGCCCCCCACCAATATCCAGCATGTCTGAACAATGGATGTGTTCCCAGACTGACACTAACCATTATGATAATGTGGGGCTCATAGGAAATGATTGATGCTAAGGTAGGTCAAGTAGCTCGACCTGGACAATGGCACTGCTACTCAAATACACTATCTGTATCTCATCCAATAGTCCCATGTAGCTCAGTTGGTAGAGCATGGCGCTTGCAACGCCAGGGTTGTGGGTTCGATTCCCACGGGGGGCCAGTATGAAAATAAAATGTATGCACTCACTAACTGTAAGTCGCTCTGGATAAGAGCGTCTGCTAAATGACTAAAATGTAATGTCAAACACCTCATAGGCTACACTGTCAAGTCCTTACTCCCCATAGGATTCACTCCATGACCAAAAAATCAAATCACCTTCACAAATCGCAGTGTCGACCAGAAGTGGGAGATATATGCTATTGTCACAAAAATTAATCTACATTTAAATGAAAAATGTGCAGATTTATCCACCCCATTAACATTTGGGAAAGACATAAATGGAACTTGAGGAATTCAAAATAAATTCACATAAGGCACTAGAGAAATTCAAAAAGCCCAGAGTAAGTATTCATGACACACAGAACTGTTCAGGTTGATACACCACAATCCACATGCATAAATCATGAGTAACAACATTATACCCCCCCAAAGAAAATCATGATATTTTCATGCATCCAAAATGATGGTGCAACCCTGTGTTATATCACTCTGAGTATGAATAGTGTAGCAGAAGATGATCCATTAGTTGAATAATGAATGAATCATTAAGTCTAGATGGTGATGACACACTCCTTAACCACCTGAGTCATTTCAATGACATGTCTCTTGGTCTGAGGGAGGGGATGTCACGTTGCTGAAACAAAATTTGCTGTAGGCCTATGCACAGCCATTGTTGGTAGACTTCTACAATGGTATTGGCCTGTTAAAATAGCCTACTATGCTTGCTAAGTCTAGGTTATGTGACAGGGTTATGGTTCAATATAGCTTGTGGCCTATTTGAATGCAACACACATACTCCCTGACGAAGGCCATGCAGCCGAAACGCGTCAGAGTTTAAAAAAAACATTTTTTCGATTGAACATGCCATACAAATAAAGGCATTTTAATAAATTATATGAAGAGTGCCTTGGTCCTCTTGATGACCAATTTACCCATTTTACCAAAGAGCACCTTCTGTCTACCAAAATCTACTATTGTGTACCTTAGCAGCGCTTCCCTTCCTTAGTTTTTTCTGCAACACACATTTAGTTGAATATGACAGAGACATAAGAATAGGATACTTGTTTGCTCTTATGTTAATAGGTCGTTATCAATAAAACGTCACAATAAGGTGCAGAGTGTTCAATTTGCCTGCTGGGGGGCAAGGAGACCTTTAGCTCTGCTAAAACCATTGACAACTGTGTGTCGTTTTCAAGGGATTGTTAAATACATGTTAACTATTTGGTTTTAATATCATCACCTCTTGAAGAGCATAGTCAGACCTACACATTTCCGATTATTCCATGCAACACAATTGCGTACATTTAGCTCTATCAGAGTTATACAGCAAGTAACTGCATGCTTTTCATGATCCGTAAACATCAATTGAACATATAATTTCCTGTATGTGAGGGTAGCCTCACGCTATCTCTCAATATTTGCCACCATTAATTAGATATTTGAGTGATATAAAATAAAAGTGAACTATACCTGACAAGTATGAGTGGTTTAGGTTAATTTCCCATCCTTTGTGGGCTCTGCCTGTCAAGCAGCTGAAGGCCGCATTTGCCGATGTGCTGTTACTGGTAATGTTTAGAAACTTTGTACAGTTAGCTAAACATAGTGGTAAGTAGACACACTCAAACCGGTGCGCCTGGCACCTACTACCATATTTTGTCTTGCCCATTCATCCTCTGAATGGCACACAATCCATGTCTCAATTGTCTCAAGGCTTAAAAAATCCCTCTTTAACCTGTCTCCTCCCCTTCATCTACACTGATTGAAGTGGATTTAACAAGTGACATCAATAAGGGATCATAGCTTTCACCTGGATTCAAATGGTCAGTCTATGTCATGGAAAGAGCAGGTGTTCTTGATGTTTTGTACACTCAGTGTATTTGCATGATTTGAGTGTAGGCTACTGTAAGCTATTACAGCTAACTAAGACTTCATTCACGATTTACAGTCGCATTTGGTTATATTTTGCCTATTGCAAGTTTACCAATACCCTTAGTATTTTAGTATACATAGCCTACAAGGGTGAAGAGGACATTCAGCAACTCTTGAAGGGCAGTGGAAGTTGATAAAAGAGCTTATGTAAAAGTAGCCTAGGTCTAAAACCAACGCATATCGGACCTTTGCCTTCACTAGGGTTTAAAGACCAGAAAGATTGAGGGTTTTATACATTTCAAAACGCCCTCCTATGGGCCCAAAGACCAATCACAATTGGAATACAAAACAAAACATGTGATTGGTTAAATTGGTTGCCGAAATCTGACCAATTGTTTTTGACATAGACTGACCAATAGACAAGATTAAGATGATGGCCGATTAAATTATTGTAAATGCAAATCCCAAATACATTTTAAAAGTCTTGAAATCAAATCGTTTTCATTTCAAGGATGTACTCTTTTATTTGAAGGCAGGCTTTTTGTATAGCATTTTCCCTCAAAAACGGAGTCACACATTGCTTAGGACCTATGCCTATTTTACAGTAAAAACAAACTCACATGTCAGTTGTAAGCCTATAGAAACATATTTTTCACATGCTTTTCTGTAGGGAACATGTACAGCTTTTGGCATATATCACAGGTGAGAAGACCATATGAGGGGAAAAACTCATCCATAAAATACATTTATGAAATCTTATTACACAGCACGCGTGGCGCCTATTTCTGCGCACTCCCAATGTGACTTTGAGTCGGTGGGTAGTAATGCATAATATGTCCTACGTTATAGAATACTAGTCCACCGGAGTAGCCTCGGCGGATGCTGATTTGAATAGGCAGACAGTTTGGCTTTTGAACAGGATTATCTTTCTTTAAGGAAACAGCCCTAGAGCTTTAAAATTAAGGGAGTTCGGGGACAGGCAGGCGTAAACAACACACGCATCGATAATATTGTTTTAATCGATCATCATGTTCCAAAGAGAAACGCGCGCGGGGTGTGTGGGTCCAACAGTGACCCACACACTCACAGAACAGGTGGCGCGCAGAGACCTTCAGGGCACAGCATAAACGGAGAGCCGGGAGCAGAACACTGCTGAGCGGTCACTCATTTCTGTGTTCCCTCTCTCCACGGCTTGAAGGCTCTTTGGCAATAGGACCTATTAATGTAAACTTGTAGCTCTAATTATATACCGCACTATATGATTTAGCTGGCAGCTGTCCCACGACGAACCCAGCGCTGTACCTGTATCGCAGTGATTAGTGGAAGCGCGCGCTTCTGAACAAGAGATTAGGAACAGCAGTAGAAGAGAGCCTTTTATAATAGCTTTACACACATATTTAAATGTCATCCCACATAAGGAAATGAAACACATGATATAACTGTAGGCTGTATTAGGCCTACTTTTAGTAATAATACACATAGTATTGAAAATGAAATAATAATAACAATATTACTACTAATAATAATAATACATATAATTTAAGTAACTTTTTAGTATTTGCTTTCGGTAGGTCTATAACACCACCATTCAAATAGACAACAAGCCTACCTCGATTCTAATACATAGCCTATACTTCACAGGACATTGGGATATTCTGTTGATATAGCCTACCGATAGACCATATTTTCAAACAATGGCGGACAAATGTAAGGGGTTGTAATATTAGTTAAGAAGTGAAATATAAGGACAACAATCTGGATAATCAATCCAATTTAGTCTGTATTGTACGCTATGAAATAATTACAACATGACATGGGAGTATCGCTCCTGATCATTGTGGACAATGAGGCGAATAGGCCGGTGAAAGAGCAAGAGAGAGAGAGACCCCATGCTGTTCCCATGCCTCTGCTATGCCACATTGGTTGCTTTGTATTTCCTGGGCCCCGCCCCCTGAACTAGCCTACACTACAATACATGGCAGTGATCTAAACAGTTATTTTGGTCCCTTAATTACGTCTAAAACGTATATATTAGCCTTCTGAAAATGCCACATCAGCATCGTCACACAGACCTAATAACTAACATCTCATGCCCAGTGGTGATTTCCGTCCTCCTTCTTCCGGAGCATCTTCTAGCCGATCTGTCTCTGGCTATCTAACTATCAGGCACCGTGAAGCAAACAGGCATTTCTTGTCCCGCCCCTTAACTAGGAGCCCAGCACACGAGCGTCAATGTAAACATACACAGACATAGGCTACAAAGCAGTAGTATCCTAGCGGATGTGGGGTTGACACTTTGACAATTAACCCGCGCGCACTCATTCGCACACTTGTGTGTGTGTGTGTGTGTGTGTGTGTGTGTAAAGCAACAACGTACTGCCTTGCAGGAAACTCCCACATGCCCCAACCATCTACAATAATGACACTTTTTATGCTCTCCTAGAGCCTCGAATGCTTTAACAAAAATACTGTTTTTGAAAAGGGTGTTGCTGCGTGCATACAGAAGTAAAGAAACGATACCAGAACCGACCTTTATGCATTCCCGTAAACCTGTCTTTCAGCACAGTGAGTTCGTATATCTTTCCGAATTCCTCAAACAGGGGCTTCAGATCTTTCTCCTCCAGGTTTCTGGGAATCTGTCCGATAAACAGCTTGATGGCGTCGTGGTCCTTCATTGGAATGGTGTTCTGACCGATCATGAGCCCGTTCATCCTGCCGGCGCTGTTCGTGGTGCTGAATCCATTCTCTTGCTGCACTCCGTTTGCAGTGACTGTAGCCATCTTTCCTCAATGGGCCGGCGGCTGGTCTCTCTCTCTCTCTCTCTCTCTCTCTCTCTCTCTCTCTCTCTCCCTTTCTCCCTGTCCCTCTCTCTCAAGTCAACTGCACACTCCCCCTACTTTATGTTTCTCTTCTTTCTCTCTCCCTGTCCCTCTCCCTTTTTACACAGTCTCTCTCTTCTTCTTTCTCCTTTCTCTCAATCTATCCTATTGCTTTGATTTCGCTTTATTTATGTTTGATGTATTTTCATTCCTCTTCCCGTTCTCAATCTGTTTCTTTCTCCCTGTGTCAGCTGCCACTCTGCCTAGTGACGTCAGCTTGTAGGCTTCTGACTAGACCCCTAGCTAATTTGCATAATAAGCCCGGTTTAGCCAATTGGAGGGCAGAACGACGGAGAGCGCACGGGGTGTAGGGAGAATCCAAACATTTGTGTAAAGGGAAAGCTTGGGACTTTTAAGAGGAACAAAGACAGGAAACTTGCCGCTGTATGCTACGTATGACATTTTATTCTGTAGATACTCATTCTCACAGGTAGCCTTGTTCTGGCTCATAGGAAATACATATTTAGATATGTGTAGGCTAATGTCTGCTGTGTTGTGATGTCGCGTGCTCAAAGAAAATCCAGCATCTACGTTCCTAACATGTTGCTGTCCATGGTGCTGAATTGACCGTTTAGTTTCAACAGCTTTTGGACTGATCTAAGGCTTATTTTCACCGCTTCCGAATCAACGGGACTTTGTTTATACATATCCAAAATCCACATAACTTTCTGAAAATGTACATGCTGTCATATTAATGTACAACTAATGCAGTTTTGCTATAGGTCAGCATGTTTTATGAAAGGCTCAACAGTTTGGTCATAATTAGGTCAGAGATCCTAAGTGGTGGTGGTGTGTGCTATTACTGCAGGGATGTGATTATTGATTGGAAGCTGAATGACTCCACTACTGTAAGGCTATTTTGAGAGGCAGGCAACAGGTTATGCAGAGATGAACTGTTTGTCAGTCAGAGGTGGCAAATATTCTAGAGAAGGATATAACTATCTAGAAGGAATATATGACTAACTAGTGGTTAACATCCAGACATTCTCAATACATGTTATGTATAGTTATATAGGGGAGGCAAATCTTGATTGTTGCATGATTGGAACATCTATGTATATGATTTTTAAAAATGTATATATGGTATGTCATTTTAGTATTTAATACATATCCCAAGCATATCCCCTACGTTGAATGAAATCAAAATAGATTTTGCAGATGTTTTCATATTTGTCTTTGTATGAGGAGGTTCCTCTCCTATGTATGCAGGAGTGTGGTTGTTGTTTGGGGAGAGGAGGGGTATTTAAAAGGCTCTAGTAACATCTGGCATTGCATTGCTTTGGTTAGCTTTAATTATTTATTTTCTATTTAATCACCTCTTCGTAGATCGTTTTTAAAAAGATCCTGCAGAGTTTACATGCTGAATGGGGTATAAAAGCACAACAGGCCCCCTTGTCAATACCATCAGAGGCATTCATTGCCATAAAGGCATAGCTAATGTAGCGTCAGTGCCGCACATTGGTTTTGTGATTTTTTTGTTTTCCTCTTTTTGTCGTCTCTCAGTGGAGAACCTTGCCTGAACAGCTGTGAAGACTTCCAAACTGCTTGGCAGGGGAACATACATGCAGGTACTGCTGCCTGGCTGCATGCTATCTCCTATTACGCTACTGCTGCTGCTGTGTATACATCTTTTTGTTTGAGTGCGGGGAGGCGTCTCAGAAAGGTTGACAGGGTTCTCAGGCTTGTCGCTGCCAAGCCTCACCACCTGTACTGAAACAGAGGGAACCGACGTGATTGCTCCTCTCACAGATGGAGTGCAGTCAGAATAGTTCCCAGCTGTGCTTGTGGAGGCATGTGAACTTTTCACAAAGGAAGAATGCACACAAGAATATTCTGTGTCCTCCAGGATTTTGCACACCTGAATACCCCATTTCACTTGATCCCTTTTTTATGACAAACATTATTCACAATATATTCAAGGTGACTCACCGGAAAAGTCACAGGCAAGCTATTTGAAATACCTCCAAAAAGATTCAGTGCCTTTAATTTCCCAAATCAGAGACGGACAACCCTGGGAGTGTATAATGGTTTTAGAGGAAATTACCTCAGAGTGTGTGTTCATTATTAACCAATTAAATAGATCATGGGGAGCAGACGAGGTGTAATGCAGTCAGGCATGAACACATTTCACTGTCCGTCTTGTAAGAATGAGTCAAAGTGAAGAGGGAAAAGATCCATTGATATTCATGGTGTGCCTCTATGAGGTGTGACAGTATTTCTGTGAATTTAGGAGTGGTATGGTAATCCTGGAGCTTTCTCCAACACACAGGCTCTATCTGCTGCTGGCTGCCTCAGGGAGGGGTAGTGCTTTCCCCACACGCCCCATGAGAGAAAACCACTCTCTCTGAAGCAATCATTTGCTTTCAAAACGTGACTTCCCTTAAAATTCATTCATTTGCCTGTGCACAATGGAAGTGGCAGTATACCACTTGTTGGTCCAAGCCTTGGCTGCGTATAGAGGGATTTTTTAGGCTTGGTTCATTTTCATTTATAAATGCTGGATTACATCTCATTGATGAGGGACTTCTATCCTTTATGGTGGGCGTGTCCTCTCCGGTGTTAGTGGCTGGCCGTTCCAGTGAATGCCAAACAGGCATCTTGCATTGCACATTAAAGATTCGCAGTAAACTGAGGGAATAAATAAACAAGAGATAAACAAACAATAGGTCACAGAGACCGCCATGAGTCATCTGCTTCCTGGCAGCTAATGAATCCCACAATCCTCTCTGCCTGCCTGGTTCCCAGGAATATGTAGGGCACTCAGGCATTTAGCTCTCTCTGTATGGTTTCATTTCTCCATTTAACCATATCTGAATATGCATTTTTTTTTGCATTATGTTGGATGTAACAAAGCGACTCCTCTTTTAAATGGTGAACAGGCTCAGCTATATGAATACACTGCTGTTGTGTTATTGCAGCGTCACAGTTTGGTGGAGAAAACCTCTCCCTCACACACACACATACACACATACATGCACACACAGGCACACACACACACACACGCATGGACGCACACACACACGCAGTCATTCACTCACTCACTCACTCACTCACTCACTCACTCACTCACGCACACACGCATACACACACACACACACACACACACACACACACACACACACACACACACACACACCGCTGCGAGTCAGATGAGGACAACATGGGCATCTACACAGTACTGTGAGGTGAGTAGAGAGTAGAATGGAGGGCACACAGTCCATTCACACCCAACGGCAGGAGGGCTCCACTGAGGCATCACAGGTAACAGTACAGACATACAAGCAGCCAGCAGGATCACTGCCTGTCAAGCCCATTCACAAAGAACAAAGAATCATCACCATGTTTTGCTCTTAATGCCCAATATGTAGAAATAGGCAACGTATTCTGTTTGATGACGGGTATGTGGAGAATGAGTCGGTGTTGTGGTGACAGCTTGAGGTGAGGCGAACCAGAACTCTCAACAGCAGCATCGTATAATGTTAATGGAGTTCTTTACGACCCCGAGTGTACAGTTGTCATGGCAGTCTATTTTTACTTTGGTGGAGGCCCAGTAGGATCAGTGGTTCAGTGTGGTGTTTGAAGCTCACACCGATGAGATGAGTCACACGTATAGCAGCCCGGCTTCACAGAGCCCACTCAACTAGTTCACAAGCTGTTCTCGCTAGCTGCTGGCGCACATGTTGTTCGGCTTCCATCGTCTCCTCGCTTTTGGAGAGAGAGGGAAGAAAATACACTTTTTTCACCAAATCTATTTTTCATTAGCTTTTAGTGCTTCTCTTGTATGAGCTGTTTGATTTCAGCAGAGTTGTCTCTCGAGCGGTGTATTGTAGTACTGTATAGTGAGTTCTGGTTGTGCTAAAGAGGAGCTTACAGACCTTTGAAAACATTTGGTGGATCTTGCTTGGCAGGCATAGGAACAGGCTTTATTTTGATGTAGAACCATGAGCAAAACAGGCACTATTTGAAAAGCATGTAAATGCATATTCTGGGGCTGAGCCACAATATTATGGAAGGTTTTTTTGGTAACGCTTTATTTTGATAGTCCATCTGTAGATGCTCTATAAACTATCTACAGACTATCACTAACAATTCAACTAACTATCTACTAACCCTAAACCTAGCTCTAACTCTAACCTTAACCCTTATCCTAACCCTAAACTTAACGCTTACCCTAACCCTAGCCCTAACCTTGACCTTTAGCCTTATTCTAAACCTAACCCTAACAGTAACAGATACTTTGTTGATAGTATGACCATCTGTAGAGCATCTACAGATGGAAAATCCGGACTATCCAAATAAAGTGTGACCGTTATAAAAAAAAAAAAACATTTTAACATTTACATTTTAAGTTTGGGAAAGGTTGATCATTCACATATCACAGCATTCCTAAAGGCAGTAAGATAGTTCTAGTTTTGTCAATGTCAAGGTGAAGCACCAGTAGGTTGTAAAAGTGGGATAACAATCTCCTTGGAGGAGAGGCAGGTAAATATCCTCTGGCAAAGATATCAGAGAATGAAAGATAAACAGAGGGGGCTAAAGACTAAAGGTACACACATCACAATATGACTGAATTATGATGTCTCCTCAGTCAGTATGTAGGATCGTTTTCTCTGGGGGCGTCACAGCATCGTCCAGTTGGCCATTGGGCAGTGGTATAATGGGTGACTCAATCCATCCTTGAGTGTGTGTGTGTGTGTGTGTGTGTGTGTGTGTGTGTGTGCACTGCAGCTCAGTCATACCACTGTATGATTTACATAGTAACCAGGGCATGTTGTTGATAAGTCTACCTGTTAGGATGCCTGTGTACCTCAAGGGTTCAGTACAGCATTGTGCAGCTCTTCTCATTTCATACCACACAGAATAACAGGGGACATGTGCCATTACTATATGTAGGCCTAGTTTATGTCATATAGAAATGTTTGCTTTTCTCACAGTTAATACATTTTCCTCCTACAGAGTAGACAGGCAGTGAGTTCAAGGTTGCACATTAATACGTCTGCAAAGAATTGGTACTGTGTGTTTGGGGTGATACAGAGGTCAGTATACTGTATGGTTCTCTTATGCTTGCTGGAATATTGACAGTAGAATGGCCAGCTACAAGAGGTTTTAACTGTCACGTTCTCAAGCCCTGTTACCCCTGCCAGCCAGTCATGCTGACCTCTGGCCAAACTCCTCTGGTCAACCTCCAACTACCATCAGGGGTTTCAATGGCTATAAGGTCACTTCTGACTATAAATACACATCTATTAAGCATATCTGGAAAATCATGTGGTAACATACCCACATCTATTTCCTGTGTATTTACACATATTCATGTATATTCATGGAGGTGACATGTTGTAGCTGTATTATTTCTCCAGTCTACTCTGCTAGCCTCCCCCCACCTAGTCCCAGACAGTGGCAGGACTAATGTCTGGTCCAGTGGGTTCCTTGAAGCTCTCCTGCAAGTTAATACATTCTGGGCCATCTGTTTCCACACACTTTCTTTCCATTACCAAGTGCCCCCCTCCCTGGCCCACAGTCTAATTAACTTTGGTCCCTCTCCCTCTCCCGTTGCCCAGACTCAAACTGCCTCTCTGAGAGAAGGGGAGATGGAGAGAGAGAAAGAGAGAGAGAAGAGAGACAGAGAGAGAGAGAGAGAGAGAGAGAGAGAGAGAGAGAGAGAGAGAGAGAGAGAGAGAGAGAGAGAGAGAGAGAGAGGGCCAGAGACTGAGATGGTGGGTAAGAGAGAGGGGATAGGAGAGAAGAGGTAAAAAATATTCAGTCAACCTGTTGTTTTGAAGAGGACACATCCCTCAAGGCCACACTTGTCCACACTATTTTGAAAGACTTTTCATTGTTCGGGGACGACGTTATTAATTAGCCTGTGTGTGTGAAGGGTACTTAACACTTTGATAAAGAGACGGGACATTTGTGAGCCAGTTGTATCACTGCTATTCGTAATAACCAAAGCCTTCGTTAGGAGAGGAATACTAATTGAGGGGGGATGAATAAATGAAAAACCACAGAACAATTGAAAAATGGAGACATTCTTTGTGAAGAATAGACCCACAGAAAGAAGGAAAGGGGAAGTAATGAAAACTCATTTGATCTATTCACATTTATGCTATTCTCAAATAAACATGAATACATCTCGTTTGAAACAGGTTTTCGTATTTTCTCTGGATCTATTCTTTTGTAAAGAACTAAGATGTAAATGGATGTATAAACCTGCGGTGGGAGTAAGAACAGAATCATAGGGCTTTGAAAAAAGCTAGTTTAAAAATGTTGACCTCGTTAGATAATCGCGTGCCCACGGCATATAGCTTGGTACTTGGTACAACCACTTTTAGCTTTTATTCCAGTTTAAATTCTCTAATCTTTGTTTTGCCATTGATCTCTAAAAGGTCACTCAAAACAAATATTTGAGTTTCGCAATAAAATATATACAATTTGTCACCCAACAAGCTTAGGTGACAGTATTGTATGCTACCTTACCCAAGGTTCAGCACCTCCATTAAAGGGAAATGCAGGTTTTATATGCAGCCACATTAAACTGTAATGGTCTTGGAGGAGATGCTACCACTTTTAACAGCTGGCCTGTTGACTATGGAAGGGGGGTGTATACTGTAAAAGTTTTCTGACACCCTGTTGAAGAGTCTGGTATTTGCATGAATCCCATGCATATTAAATCGTACAGACCCGTTGTCAACCCCGAGAAGTCTCTTCATGGGGAAGCATGGCAATAAGAGTACATTACTGCTGCTTGTCATATGCCAGCCTGGTTTGCTATTAATGTTTGTGTGCAGGACCATTGTCTGTTGGCCCAGGGGGTATTCTGTTTGAGGTTGATTTCAGCTTTATGACGCAGACAGACAGAGAGCCTCTACAAATACTAGCGAGCAGGCAGAGCCTTGGCAAACACCTAAATCTTCTCTCCAAATGAATATTTCAATTCCCCTCCAAATTGAATTTGTGAGATGCAAAAAGAGGAGAGGAGGTGAGTATTTGCACATGACTATCAGTGGTGGGAGAGGGCGAGGAGGAGGGGGAGATTGGTGAGGTGTTTTACACCTCTGAGGAGCCTATCAGGAAGGGCACGTCCCTCATTACCTGGTGTTTGAGAGAGATGCAGCTGCAGCACGTTAAGAGGCCCATTTCACCCAGACATCCACCTGCATCAGAGAGGGGAGGGAGAAAATCTCGGACATGACCTCCAGCGAGGCGAGCATGTCGGGAACCGCTGGAGACGGGGGTTGGAACCTATGGAGGAGAGGGGGATAAACACATGCCTCGCAATCAGCCATGAAATGCAACCTGGCACCTATTGGGCTTCGGCCTGCAGGGGGCCTCTCTCTACAGAACAGACTGGGGCCTGTGGAACAACACTGAGGGAACCTGAGAGAGGGAGAGGAGAGAGAGGGTGAGGAGAGAGAGGGGGGAGAGGAGAGAGAGGACAGAGCGAGGGAGAGAGAAGAGAGGGCATGCCACTTCAGAGGGCTGTTTATTAATGTAATTAAACACAGGCTGGCTCTCACTCTACACCACACCTGACCTCCACAGGAGAGAGAGAGAGGGAGAGAGAGAGAGAGAGAGGGAGAGAGAGAAAGAGGGAGAGAGGGAGAGAGAGAGAGAGGGAGGAAGGGAGAAAGAGAGAGGGAGAGAGAGAGAGAGGGAGAAAGAGAGAGAGAGAGAGAGAGAGAGAGAGAGAGAGAGAGAGAGAGAGAGAGAGAGAGAGAGAGAGAGAGAGAGAGAGAGAGAGAGAGTGAGCGAGAGAGAGAGGAGAGAGAGAGAGAGAGAGAGAGAGAGAGCGAGAGAGAGAGAGAGAGAGAGAGAGAGAGAGAGAGAGAGATAGAGAGAGAGGGAGCGAGAGAGAGAGTGAGCGAGGGAGCGAGGGGTGGAGTGTTGTAACTGGGACAAGATATTGGAAGGATAAGGCAGGAAACAACAGAGGACAGGCAGAGACAAAGGACAGGAAGAGAGTAAGATATGATGTGATGAGTGGGAGGAAAGATGTGGACACAGAGGATGAGTACCAGGGACAGAAATAGAACAGTCAAATAAACAGATAGGATAGAAAGAAGATGCACAGGTGGAGTGAATCACAAACCAACAACAGAAGAAGACATGACGACAACAGAGAGCCACTGAGAGGTAAATGAGAGGCCAAATGGAGGGGATCTAGGGAGAGGGAGAAGGTCAGGGCAGAGTGTGGCCCAGGGGCCTGTGTGAAATATGAAGAATGTAATGTAATCACATTAAACACAGTGCACTTCTTTGTCTAATCACTTCCATGTGTATGGCTATCTCCTCCTCTCCAGTCCTGCCTGTCTGTCCCTCTCTCCATCCGCTCACCTGTGGGTGGAGGGACCCAGTGAGATAGACAGGGTGGCAGAGACGGGGCTGGGCTGTGAAAGGGTGGGGGGATGTGAGAAGGGCGAGGGGGGTGGTAGCTTGAAGCACGCCCTGTCACGATCCATTTCTCGTCTCCACAGCCCACATTAGACGCATTGTCACAATAATTACATTTCTCTGTATTAATTGACGACTTGTAATGGAAATGTGAGCAGTCGGGGAATGTATCAAAGTACAACAACAACAATAGCAGAGGCAATAACAAAACAAATATCATCTGGACAAATGAGGGAGGGAATTAGACATGATTGATGAGTATTGGGGCCTCAGAGTCGCCACATACTGTTTGTGTACTCTGGGACTTCTGACACTGTGCATTTCACTGGCTTGTGTGTGTGTGTGTGCGCACGTGCGTGTGCCTGAGATTATGTGCATTTGTCTGTATGTATGTGGGCTAAAGACTTTGCTCAGAGGGAAATTACACCAGCTAATAGATCAGTTTGGTAATCCATGACAGAATTGAATTACTATGCAATAATACTTATTGCTATAACAAAAAAAACGGACATTTTGAGGGCCTTAATCCCATTCATCTGTAAGCTTTCCTTTTGTCATCAGTGTTTATACAAGAGAATATGAGCGTAGAAACATAATCATTACCTTATTGGCACGAGAGCCCATTTCTCTCACGTTCTACATGTTCAATGCAGTTTAATGTGACCCTATCTGTTATTCTAGTTCTAGCACTACATTCAGCATACGGATCTTAGGGACAAATCCTGCAGAAGATTAACATAGTTGCAGAAAGTTTCTCTCCATGTATAATCAATACAATAAACACAATCAATCATCATTAGTTCTAATACTATAATATATCTGTAATCCCAGTACTCCTTCCTCACCTCCTCCATCTAACCAGCCCCAACACTGTGCCTCATCCTGCTGCCCTCAGAGCATAGCCTCATCCTGGGCCATATGACCTCATCATTCAGGGCCATGTCCTGTTGCACTTTGGGACAGGGCCACATGTTTGACTGACTGACACCACTCACACATAGGTAGAGAGGTTTAGTGCTGTGAGCTGCTACCTTTCTTTCAGCCTCTCAGTGAGGATGTGGGTTCAGGTTTGCAGTGTGTTGGAATGTCTATGGAGACAGGAGGACTTGAGTTCAGTGTGGCCCAGGGAGAGAGAGGGTGACTAATGAGTGAAACATCTGGCTGGAGACAGGGGGGTGGAGACGGGGATAGGGACAGGATGGGAGTGGGGGTACAGAGAGGAAGCTCATCTGTTTGGCACATCTCCTCTGTCCCAGCCTCTCTTGGAGCACAATCTCTCCTTCTTTCATTGTTTATGGCATCTTTATCTGAGACTGACAGATGGATCTCACTCCCTCGGTACACACTCACACAACTTGTGCCCGCACGCACACACACACGCACGCACGCACGCACACACACACACACACACACACACACACACACACACACACACACACCACACACACACACACACACACACACACACACACACACACACACACACACACACACACACACACACACACACACACACATGCAAACATACAGACACAAATACACACACAAGCACACACAAACACACACTCACACGTGCACACATTCCCATCCTAACTCTTCTCTTGAATGCTTTGGAGAATGAGAAGCTGCACAAACATGCCTGGCACTCATTCCAGGGTTCTGAGTGAAGCTCCAGCCACCACAGCAAATATTTCCCCCCGCAGTTCTTTCTTCCTTATTACCATGGCGATGTAGCCGAGGCCCTGGCGAGGGAAGGCTCAAGCGCTTTCAGCGTGGCCAGGAAGGAACCAGTGAGCTGAGCTGAGCATACCATTCTCTCCCTGTCTCCCTGCCTGCTCCAGGAAACAGCTGCGTATTGGGGGGAAATGTGAGGGAGAGGAGGGACCCAGGCTGTCCCCGGGGGAAATTAAATGTACATTTTCTGTAGTCTGGAGCTGTCTGATAGGGCCTGACTGGAGGCTTATTTGATTAGTTTAATTCACAGCCTCGTGTGGTCCTCTGCAGCAATGTTCCTGGAACATTTGTTTGAGCATTAGACCCCCAGGTAATGAACAATTTGTTTTCCGTTGAGCAATGGAAGAATCACACAAAAAGTGAGCTGTGTGTAGGTTGGCTTCACAACAATTTTCATAGTTGTGACACCTACACAAGAGGTGGAACAATGATATTTTTTATTGCTGCCATGATTTTATGACTCCTATGAGTGTGCTCTTCTCCAGCACGTCAATGCCTCATCACTGTGAGATAAGAGGGTTTGAGGCTCTGCAGCAGGCAGCATTACATCAGGAATCACTACTAGCTGAGTCATCCAGCACATTGTATTTCCTCATACAGTACATGCCAGTGTCTCTTCTTCCAGAATCATATGACTAACAACATGAGACAAAAAAACAACAGCATACACTCTTAGAATTAGGGCTGAATCGAGGAACCCTGGAGATCCTCATGGAACCCTGGAGTTCCTCAAGCAACCATTGCTTTCAATGGTTAATACTTGCACCTTTGGTTAGTTGAGGGGTTCTTTGAGGAACCTTTAATGTTTCAATGTAGCAAAGGTTCCTGGAGGAACAGTATACAATTCCACCTTTAATGACAATACAACAAAACACATGAACAGGCATGACATTTACTTTCACGGGTGGTCAAAAAGAACTATCTGAAAGCCACACCTCCAATCTTCTGATAGGCTGCCTCAACTATAATATATTATTAAAAAGGTTCAAAATGTAACCCCTCCCATAACAAAAAGGTTCCTATTTGAACCTTTACAAAGGGGTTTCTTTGAAATAACCTTTTCAGATGGATTCCTCAAAGAACCTTTTTGAATTCAAAAGGTGCCTCCATAGTGGCAAACGTTTTGAACCCCAAAAGGTTATTCAAGGCTCCTTTACTTCTTAGACTGTACAGTAGCACAAACACAGGAGTACACACACACACATACACACACACACACACACACACACACACACACACACACACACAAGGGAACATGGATAGAGGAAACCGTAAATGTCATGCCACAGTGAGGAAGAAAGTGGACAACAATGCATTTTGGGAGGAGGGGTTAAGCGATCAGAGCGGGGGACTCTTACAGCATGTAGAGCACAATGCATGATAGGTGGAGGGGTTTAGCAACATCCCCCTCTGAATTCCATATCTCAGTCCTCAAGCACTGTAAAATTAGAATACAAACGAAGACTATTTTGCCATGAGATCTGGAGGCACAATTAAAAGTGACAATGGGCAAAGTGGGCCCAGCTCAGTAAAGGGGGCCCAGCTCAGTGCAATATCTACTGTATCTCTCCTCCCAAACGGAGTGGTTAGAAAAGAGCAAGGCTCGCTCCCTCTGCCCTTCTCCTTCTGTCTGCACACTCTCATTTGTCACATTTACAATGGAAACATCCAAATTTACAGATGCTATCAATTAATCACCTCCGCTCTAATTACAATCCAATTAACCTCTCTTTCTGTGCTCCCTGCCTGCCGCAGGATGGACGCTTCTCTGTCCCAGTTCCCTCCATACTCAATCACTAAGCACACACACACATAAAGAGAAAGGACGTGAGGGAGAGAGAAAGAGAGAGAGAGAGAGAGAGAGAGAGAGAGAGAGAGAGAGAGAGAGAGAGAGAGAGAGAGAGAGAGAGAGAGAGAGAGAGCAAGAGAGAGCAAGAGAGAGTGAATGAGACCATGAGCTGGAGCCGGTGTCTCTCTGGAGGGGAGACACTGGTGTGTCTTGTGAGAGGAAAGAGAGGGAAGAGGGGGTAGAAGAGCTGGATGAGCACTGTCAGGAGGAGGGAAGGATGTGTTAAATCCTTAGGCTTTGCTTTCCTCTGTCACCATGGGATACGGGAGGGAGTGAGTGTTGAGGGAGGAGGGTGGATGTGTCTATACCGATCCTCTCACCCCGACCCCAACAACCACCACCTCCATCCCCTGCTCTATGCTCTAACCCAAATATACTCCATGACTATAGAGGGTGGATGTGTGTCTCCCCCTCAGTTCTAACCCAGATGGATATACATTATTGTTTATTTATTTATTGTCTTTATTTATTGTTTTTATTTCAGTGTCATACACCAATTGGTGCCCAGCCCGTATGTGCTTATACGACACTATTTCTTTAAGTAGGTGGATGTGTGTGTCTCCCCCTCAGTTCTAACCCAGATGGATATACATTGAAGGTGGATGTGGATCTCTCCCCCTCAGTTCTAACCCAGATGGATATATATTGAAGGTGGATGTGGATCTCTCCCCCTCAGTTCTAACCCAGATGGATATACATTGAAGGTGGATGTGGATCTCTCCCACTCAGTTCTAACCCAGATGGATATACATTGAAGGTGGATTTGGATCTCTCCCCCTCAGTTTGAACCCAGATTGATATACATTGAAGGTGGATGTGGATCTTTCCCCCTCAGTTCTAACCCAGATTGATATTCATTGAAGATGGATTTGGATCTCTCCCCCTCAGTTCTAACCCAGATGGATATACATTGAAGGTGGATGTGGATCTTTCCCCCTCAGTTCTAACCCAGATGGATATTCATTGAAGATGGATTTGGATCTCTCCCCCTCAGTTCTAACCCAGATGGATATACATTGAAGGTGGATGTGGATCTCTCCCCCTCAGCTCTAACCCAGATGGATATACATTGAAGGTGGATGTGGATCTCTCCCCCTCAGTTCTAACCCAGATGGATATACATTGAAGGTGGATGTGGATCTCTCCGCCTCAGTTCTAACCCAGATGGATATACATTGAAGGTGGATTTGGATCTCTCCCCCTCAGTTTGAACCCAGATTGATATACATTGAAGGTGGATGTGGATCTTTCCCCCTCAGTTCTAACCCAGATGGATATTCATTGAAGATGGATTTGGATCTCTCCCCCTCAGTTCTAACCCAGATGGATATACATTGAAGGTGGATGTGGATCTTTCCCCCTCAGTTCTAACCCAGATGGATATTCATTGAAGATGGATTTGGATCTCTCCCCCTCAGTTCTAACCCAGATGGATATACATTGAAGGTGGATGTGGATCTCCCCCCCTCAGTTCTAACCCAGATGGATATACATTGAAGGTGGATGTGGATCTCTCCCCCTCAGTTCTAACCCAGATGGATATACATTGAAGGTGGATGTGGATCTCTCCCACTCAGTTCTAACCCAGATGGATATACATTGAAGGTGGATTTGGATCTCTCCCCCTCAGTTTGAACCCAGATTGATATACATTGAAGGTGGATGTGGATCTTTCCCCCTCAGTTCTAACCCAGATGGATATTCATTGAAGATGGATTTGGATCTCTCCCCCTCAGTTCTAACCCAGATGGATATACATTGAAGGTGGATTTGGATCTCTCCCCCTCAGTTCTAACCCAGATGGATATACATTGAAGGTGGATGTGGATCTCTCCCCCTCAGTTCTAACCCAGATGGATATACATTGAAGGTGGATGTGGATCTCTCCCCCTCAGTTCTAACCCAGATGGATATACATTGAAGGTGGATTTGGATCTCTCCCCCTCAGTTCTAACGCAGATGGATATACATTGAAGGTGGATGTGGATCTCTCCCCCTCAGTTCTAACCCAGATGGATATACATTGAAGATGGATTTGGATCTCTCCCCCTCAGTTCTAACCCAGATGGATATACATTGAAGGTGGATGTGGATCTCTCCCCCTCAGTTCTAACCCAGATGGATATACATTGAAGGTGGATTTGGATCTCTCCCCCTCAGTTTGAACCCAGATTGATATACATTGAAGGTGGATGTGGATCTTTCCCCCTCAGTTCTAACCCAGATGGATATTCATTGAAGATGGATTTGGATCTCTCCCCCTCAGTTCTAACCCAGATGGATATACATTGAAGGTGGATTTGGATCTCTCCCCCTCAGTTCTAACCCAGATGGATATACATTGAAGGTGGATTTGGATCTCTCCCCCTCAGTTTGAACCCAGATGGATATACACCATGACTATTACCTGAGTAGGCAGGCCTGGATTTACAGCGGGCTGTCAGCCGGGGCTTTTAATGCCACACTGGGTCTGTTTTACAGCTCTGCCCCAGGGCCCCAATCGGCTTTCAATTAGCAGGTGAGCTGCAGCCCTGCTTCCAATCAATAGCCTAGTCCAGCCCAGCACACTGAAGCACAGGCAGGCTGGCTGACTGGATGGAGGGGACCCAGGGGCTGGCAGGGGTGAGAGGGGGGTGGTGGAAGAGTGTACAGGAGGGGTTAGGTAGACTCATGCCACATAGCCAGAGGGCTGCAGACGGAGGGGTCTGGGGTCTGTCATTCTTTGTCTCCCCTCTCATTTTAAACTCATTCTCCAACCTCCAGTGTCTCACTACTGAGAATACAAAACCGAGGGAAAGGAACTGAGGAACAGAGAGAAAAGACAGAAAGTGATCAGAAACCTCTATGAGATGGTGGTGATGGTGGTCAAGTCATTTTAATTAGACTCAGGCGTATCACATGCTTTGGTCTCTCTCTCTCTCTCTCTCTCTCTCTCTCTCTCTCTCTCTCTCTCTCTCTCTCTCTCTCTCTCTCTCTCTCTCTCTCTCTCTCTCTCTCTCTCTCTCTCTCTCTCTCTCTCTCTCTCTCCCTCTCCCTTCCCTCCCTCCCTCCCTCCCTCCCTCCCTTTCCTTGCATCACACTTCATTTTCAAAAGCGAAGCTGTCATACCATTTCTGTTCTTATTCTGCTCACTTCAGCATTCTGTCTTTCCAAAGTCACAGCACAGAAACAAAGAGAGGGAGAGCAGCAGTAGAGTGTATAAGGGGTGAGGGAACATTGAGGCATGGAGAAGAGGAGCTATGGAAGGAGGAATAAGCAACATGGGTCTCTTTGAATGCTCCACAGTGGTGGGGTGGGGATAGGGGAAAGGGGTTGGGGTTGTTGGGGGGTTGGGGGGGTTGAGGTTGGGAGTGGGGCCGGGGTATGCCTCCCTTCCACGCAGGGGAGCTTCAAGGGGGAGAGGCAACACGGGCGTCTTTGAAGGCACCTCAGCAGGGGGGTAAGGGTGTGTGTGCGCGAGTGCGCTTGTGAGTGTGTGTGTGTGTAGAGGGAGGGGGGTAGTTGGTAGAGGAGCATGGTAGCTATACATCTCACTCTGAGCAGAGAGAACAGAGCTGGAAGGGGAGACAGGCAGCTCTTCCCTCCACACATCTCTGTTCAAAGGCGCCATCAAAGTCTGGCAGAAATGTCAGTGCTGTAGGCAGGGGACCGGCCTCTGAATGTCACTCCTTCTCAGGTCAGCACTGAGCGCGCCTGCCATGCTCCGGAGGAGGGAGAGGAAAAGTAGAGAAGAGATAGTGTCTGTGAGAGAGTGAAAGAGGGACAGAAAGTACAGGGATGCTCAGTCTATCATTCAATATTTCTAGGATAATTTCAGGCTGTTTGAGAGAGAGGTTTCTGAGATAGGTTTGACACCTACAACATCCTTGTTAACAACAAACATTCCCACAACTTTAGAGAATGTTCCTTTCAGAGTCTCATTAGGTCATTGTCTAATGTTTTCTAGGAATGTTCGTGTGATGTGCAAGGAATGTTTCCAAGAGACCATTCCCTTAATGTCAATTAGAACTTACTCAGAATGTGGTTACCATGTTCTCAGAACTTAAGACATTAATGTCCTAGACACAATACATGGGAATGATGCAAGAACATTAATGTGTCCAGTTTTCGGAGGTTTAGGAGAATATTCCATCAAAGTTCGACCAAACACACACAGAACATGGTTGCCATGTTCTCAGAATATAAGATAATGGGGCTTCCCGAGTGGCACAGCAGTCTAAGGCACTGCATCGCAGTGCTAGAGGGGTCACTACAGACCCGGGTTCGATCCCGGGCTGTGTCACAACCGGCCGTGATCGGGAGTCCCATAGAGCGGTGCACAATTGGCCCAGCGTCGTCCGGGTTAGGGGAGGGTTTGGCCGGGGGGGGGGCTTTACTTGGCTCATCGGACTCTAGTGACTCCTCGTGGCGGGTCAGGCACCTGCAGGCTGACCTCGGTCGTCAGTTCCTCCGACACTTTGGTGCGGCTGGCTTCCAGGTTAAGCGGGCAGGTGTTAAGAAGCATGGTTTGGATGGTCATGTTTCGGAGGACGCATGACTCGACCTTCGCCTCCCGAGGCCGTTGGGAATATGCAAGATCGAAATTGGGGAGAAAAAATATTTATAAGATAATAGTGTTCTAGACACGTTTCATGGGAACATTGCACGTTGTCAGGACGTGGCCTGATTGTCCCAAAGAAACGGTCTCCCCCCAATACATTTTCCTTACACATCACCCCCATCTCCAGCGCCCTCATCACTCTCCGCCAAATGGCCTCAAACTGCACCATTTTGTTTCTCTCCGTCGCCCACGCCCAGTGACACAGTCAGTCTTTCCTTAACTCTTAGCCAAGAGAGCACTTTCAACATTTAGATAATGAAGCATTTGTTAACAACGGAGGATTGGTTGAGTTCTTGTTTTTAAGTATACATTTTTTCAAGATACTGTTACCAAGCCAATCAAGGCCCTGCTTTGTGAACCACTGATCCATTCATAGCACTTTGTTGTTACACAGTGCTTTTAATATACTGTTTTCAACTTCTATATTTGACACACCTGATTAAATTATGCATGTTTATTTATAAAATGTTTATTATTCAACATGTCCTAACTTCACCTAGGATTTGAACTCACAATATCTTCATTCACGGTACTCCGATCTTCCCACTATGCCACCATGTCCATGTCAGGTATCATTGGTTAATATGACTATTCTCATCATTGATTTAATTGACTTATTTCAGCAATTTAAGGGCTTTCAGTACAGTTGCCTGATGTTGGTGGGGCATGTTAACCTGTTTTAATGATACTCTTGAATCACTATGATCAATAAAATCGTTTTTCTTGAGTGTACTTTTAACAAAGCTGAGATTTACTTAAAAGTGCATTCACCCTATTGCTTACACCTATCAAATTGTTTAATCTACTTAAGTGCCTAGGGAGGAGGGGTTAGGGTTTCTTCTGGACAGGCCCTAACTATACTAGCCCAATAAGCACATGGCCTACAGGTATCCCTAGTTGGGTCTGTCACGCCCTGACTTATGGGACTCTTGTATGTTGAGTCAGGGTGTGGAGATCTATGTTATTATTTCTATGTTCACTTTCTAGGTTTTGTGTTTCTATGTTTGGCCGGGTGTGATTCCCAATCAGAGGCAGCTGTCGCTCGTTGTCTCTGATTGGGGATCATACTTAAGTAGCCTGTTTGCAATCATTAGTTGTGGGATCTTGTTCTGTGTATAGGCTTGTATTGTGTTTAGCCTGAGGACTTCACGGTACGTTGTTTTTGTTCGTGTGTTTATTTTATAAAATAAACATGTATGCATTTCACGCTGCGCCATGGTCTGACCCGTCCTTCAACGACCGTGACAGGGTCTGTGGTTAGGGTGTTTGTCATTGGTGCTAGTGGCCTGGGTTCGACACCTGCTAGGGGAATTCCCCTACTCGCACATTCTTAGCAATAGTCATTATTTGGCAACAGTTACAACACACCTATCTGATCTAATTAAAATGAGTTTCTCAATGACATGTGTTGGTTCTAAATGGTATATATGGTGTAGATTTTTTTTTTTTTTAAACGACAGTTTCATTTCATTTATTAGGATCCCCATTAGCCGATGCCAAAAGCGACAGCTAGTCTTACTGGGGTCCGACACATAATGAAAAAGACTTTACAGACAAAATACTTAATTTACATACATTTAAAAACATGAACATGTAATATGTGTGTGGTGTGCATCTATCAGTTACACATACTGTACATGTCAGTACATACACACAACAAGTAAATCACATGGGGGAGATGTGAGGTGTTGCTTTATTTGTTTTTTGAAACCAGGTTTGCTGTTCACTTGTGCTATATAAGATGGAAGGGATTTCAATGAACTCATGACTCTGTATAATACTGTACGTTTCCTTGAATTCGTCGTCACCTGGGGACTGTGAAAAGACCCCTGGTGGCATGTCTGGTGGGGTAAGAGTGTGTGTGTATAAGTTGACTATGCAAACAATTTAGAATTTCCAACACATTAATGTTTCTTATAAAACCAAGTGACACAGTCCTCAACTCTTAGCCAAGAGAGACTGGCATGCTCAGCTATATAGAACTAATAAATACTGATCATTTATGAGGTAGTGGAAATGGGGTTATAATCTTACAGATTCCCATCTTTCAATGAGAAACTAATTTTAATTAGATCAGATCAATGTGTTGTAACTGTTGCCAAATAATGATATTAACATATTTAGGGTGTAGGGTGACTGCCCTTGAACCCAGGCCACTAGCACCAATGACAAACTCCCTAACCACTATCCCAATAAGGGATATCTCTAGGACATGCTTATTGGGCCAGCCCTATCCTATCCAGAAGAAACCCTACCCCCTTCTCCATAGGCACTTGTGTAGATCTGAAACAAGCAATAGGGTGAATGCACTTTGAAGTAAATCTCAGCTCTGTTAAAAGTACACTCATTGATCATAGTGATTCAGGAGTATCATTAAAGCAGGTTAACACGCCCCACCAACATTAGACAACTATACTGAAAGCTCTTAAATTACTGAAATAAGTCAATCAAATCAATTATGAGAATAGTCAGATTAACCGATACATGACATGGACATGGTGGCGTAGCAGAGTTTGTGAGTTTAAATCCCAGGTGAGGACATGTTGAATAATAATGACTGTATAAATGAACATGCACAATGTAATCATGTACGTCAAAGTGTGTAAAATACTGTATGTAAATTGAAAACACTATGTTAAAAGCACCGTGTGTGAGTGTCCCTAACCTTGCCAACAGACAAAGAACTATGAAAGAATCAGTGCTTCACCTATCAGGGCCTTGATTGGCTCGGCGACAGTAACAAGGTGTAATGAAAATGTTGCATGTATTTGAAAATATCTACATTGGTCAATCCAAAATTGCTTTTTAATGCTGTCATGGAAATAAATATATTTCCTATTACCAAGTCATTTATCATTTATGTGCCTTTAGTTTTCCATGTGGACCAATTTATTGGTCAATTCTGAAAAGCTGTGCAATGACTGTTCCATAAGGTTCTGTTTTTAGGGAGTGATACTGGTTCTTGTAGAATTATTTCATTTTCTTCCATGTTGTTATAGTGTTCTTAACTATGAAGTTGTTCATGTTCTTAGCTTTATCCTTTGAAAATAAACACATGAAAAGATTGTGGGGATGAGCATGCACATCTTCAATATGTACCAATTATTCCTCTTTAGTGCATTTAACTATATGTCGCAAGTAAAAGCCTTGGGTACCGAGTTGATACAATTCCAAGTCTGGAAGGTTAAAACCACCCTCAGACTTAGGAAGTATTTTATATTTTTGTGGTCCACTTAAAGGATTGCTGTAGATCATGAGTTATTTTTTTTATTTTTCCTATTGTTATTATTTAGTTTTTTTCCCCGTAAATTTTATATCCTGAAATTTTAGACTATTCTGAAAATATTCTTAGCAGGGGGGGGGGGTTCAAGTAACAGTGCAAACAAGAGGGGGAGAGAGGACATCCCTGTCTTGTGCCCATTTCTAAAGCAATTTCATCTGATAATGTATTATTTGTGTATATTTTTGCTTTAGGACATTTATATAATATCTTTATAGAATGTATTATTTCAGCTGATTAATTCTCCAGATTTTCATGGTTTTAATATAACTTCAATAACTGTTTGATACATGGAACTAGGAAGCACTGAATTGAGTGACGTGTGTTCATTTGTGTGAATAGGGGTGCTACTTTGTCCCAAAATGTTAAATAGAATTCTATGGGAAAGCTGTCCTAATATTTAATGTCTAATATTTATTTTTGAGTGATCTGTTTTTAGTTACTTTTGGTCTTCTGAAAATTGCTTCAGGGTTGTTGAGTCTAAGAAGGCTGTAGGATCAGTCCCACCCACTGTTGTTTGATTCTGATTTATATAGATTCTCATAAAAGCTTTGAAAATTGTCATATTGTTGTTTCTAATTAACACATCTGTATCTTTATCTTTTAAGATTATAACTGGTTTGGCGTGTATTAGTTTTGTGAGGGCTGCAAGATGTTTACCAGGTTTACTTCCATTAAGTAGTATGTTTTATTTGAGTTGAACCTGTAGTTGTTGGCTCTCTGCAAAAGTAAATGATCATATTCCATATTCAGACATTTTATTTTCTTCTTTATCTTGTACATTTTTTTTATGGGTTTATTCATTTCTAACTCAGATTTAACTTTTGCTGAGTATGCGATTATCATTCCCCTAATGTATGACTTAAAAGCATCCCAAATTATATCGGGGGTCAGCTTTTCTCTATCCTGCATGTCTACATTTGTAATGGTAAAGGTTAAAACAATTTCCTTTAGGTATTTAATACATTTCAGGTCTTGAAGACACGCTTTGTTCATTCTCCATATTCTGTTGCGAAGTGTATTTTCTATTGGTGTATAAAAATTAAAATTAAAATTTAGTAAATTCTTGAATAGCTTTTCTTACTTTGAGAGACAAAATAGTAGTATTTTGTAGTTGGGAATAGTAATCTCCAGGTGTCCTTTACATTATTTGTAGAGCTTACATTTTTAAGCCTCTTTGGAGGCTCCTTGAATTACCTGTTTTATTACTGCGTCTGTCAATCTTATCGATTGTATGATTTAGGTCGCCTGCTAAAATAATAGTTCCTTTCTGGATTTGATCTAATATAGCTTGAATTCTATCTAAAAACACCAGATTTGCCCCTGGTGGGATATACAATGAAATCAATGTGTATTTTTCACCATGTAAGGTACAATTCTACATTAGGAAACAGCCTTTATGGTCTGTGTGCTGGGATATAAGGGAAAAGGGTGTATTCTTATTTATCAGGATGCCTACACCTCTGCTATTACTACAGTAGATGGCAGCATAGGCCTCTCCAACCCAGCTGCTCTTTAAATATTCAATTTAGCCTTTTTTTAAATGTAACTCTTGCAGGAAAACCACATCTGCTGACAATCTCTTTCAGTGTGCAAGAACCATATGCTTTTTTTCCCCATCATGAAGTCTGTGCACATTCCATGTAATAAGTTGGATTTTACTTGTATAGAATCAAAGTTAACCTTCTGTTACGTCTATAATTGAAGAAGCAGGTAAAACATTTTAGCAGACATGTCATATGAGGGCGGTGGACATTCCATGGAACTAATAGACTGGAACATGTTCCGGGATTCTTCAGATAGCATTGAGGAGTACACCACATCAGTCACTGGCTTCATCAATAAGTGCATCGATGATGTCGTCCCCACAGTGACCGTACGTACATACCCCAACCAGAAGCCATGGATTACAGGCAAAATCCGCACTGAGCTAAAGGGTAGAGCTGCCGCTTTCAAGGAGCGGGACTCTAACCCGGACGCTTATAAGAAATCCCGCTATGCCCTCCGACGAACCATCAAACAGGCAAAGAGTCAATACAGGACTAAGATTGAATCGTACTACACCGGCTCTGATGCTTGTCGGATGTGGCAGGGCTTGAAAACTATTACAGACTACAAAGGGAAGCACAGCCGCGAGCTGCCCAGTGACACAAGACTTCCAGACGAGCTAAACCACTTCTATGCTCGCTTTGAGCAAAACTGAAGCATGCATGAGAGCACCAGCTGTTCTGGATGACTATGTGATCACGCTCTCCGTAGCCGATGTGAGTAAGACTTTTAAGCAGGTCAACATTCACAAGGTCGCAGGGCCAGACGGATTACCAGGACGTGTACTCCGAGCATGTGCTGACCAACTGGCAAGTGTCTTCACTGACATTTTCAACATGTCCCTGACTGAGTCTGTAATACCAACATGTTTCAAACAGACCACCATAGTCCCCGTGCTCAAGGACTCTAAGATAACCTGCCTAAATGACTACCGACCCGTAGCACTGACGTCTGTAGCCATGAAGTGCTTTGAAAGGCTGGTCATGGCTCACATCAACACCATTATCCCAGAAACCCTAGACCCACTTCAATTTGCATACCGCCCCAACAGATCCACAGATGATGCAATCTCTATTGCACTCCACACTGCCCTTTCCCACCTAGACAAGAGGAACACCTACGTGAGAATGCTATTCATTGACTACAGGTCAGCATTCAACACCATAGTGCCCTCAAAGCTCATCACTAAGCTAAGGATTCTGAGACTAAACACCTCCCTCTGCAACTGGATCCTGGACTTCCTGACGGGCCGCCCACAGGTGGTAAGGGTAGGTAACAACACATCTGCCACACTGATCCTCAACACGGGGGCCCCTCAGGGGTGCGTGCTCAGTCCCCTCCTGTACTCCCTGTTCACCCATGACTGCATGGCCAGGCACGACTCCAACACCATCATTAAGTTTGCCGACGACTCAACAGTGGTAGGCCTGATCACCGACAACGATGAGACAGCCTATAGGGAGGAGGTCAGAGACCTGGCCATGTGGTGCCAGGATAACAACCTCTCCCTCAACGTGACCAAGACAAAGGAGATGATTGTGGACTAAAGGAAAAAAAAGAGGACTGAGCACGCCCCAATTCTCATCGACGGGGCTGTAGTGGAACAGGTTGAGAGCTTCAAGTTCCTTGGTGTCCACATCACCAACGAACTATCATGGTCCAAACACACCAAGACAGTCATGAAGAGGGCATGACAAAGCCTATTCCCCCTCAGGAGACTGAAAAGATTTTGCATGGGTCCTCAGATCCTCAAAAAATTATACAGCTGCACCATCGAGAGCATCCTGTCTGGTTGCATCTCCGCCTGGTATGACAACTGCTTGGCCTCCGACCGTAAGGCACTACAGAGGGTAGTGCGTACGGCCCAGTACATCACTGGAGCCAAGCTTCCTGCCATCCAGGACCTCTATACCAGGCGGTGTCAGAGGAAGGCCCTCAAAAAAACTCCAGCCACCCTAGTCATAGACTGTTCTCTCTGCTACCGCACGGCAAGTGGTACTGGAGTGCCAAGTCTAGGTCCAAAATACTTCTCAACAGCTTCTACCCCCAAGCCATAAGACTCCTAAACAGCTAATCATGGCTACCCGGACTATCTGCACTGCCCCCCCCCCCCCCCCCCCCCCCCATCTTTTTACGCGGCTGCTACTCTGTTAATTATTTATGCATAGTCACTTTAACTCTACCCACATGTACATATTACTTCAACTACCTCAACTAGCCGGTGCCCCCGCACATTGACTCTGCACCGGTACCCCCCTGTATATATAGCCTCCCTACTGTTATTTTATTTTACTTCTGCTCTTTTTTTCTCAACACTTTTTTGTTTTATTCTACTTTTTTATTAAAAATAAATGCACTGTTGGTTAAGGGCTGTAAGTAAGCATTTCACTGTAATGTCTGCACCTGTTGTATTCGGCGCATGTGGCCAATACAATTTGATTTGATTTGATTTGATTTGAGAGTCATAGTATAAATACATTGTAATTATATATAGTTGAAGTCGGAAGTTTACGTACACTTAGGTTGGAGTCATTAAAACTTGTTTTTCAACCACTCCACAAATTTCTTGTTAACAAACTATAGTTTTGGCAAGTCGGTTAGGACATCTACTTTGTGCATGACACAAGTAATTCTTCCAACAATTGTTTACAGACAGATTATTTCACTTATAATTCACTGTATCACAATTCCAGTGGGTCAGAGGTTGACTGTGCCTTTAAACAGCTTGGAAAATTCCAGAAAATTATGTCATGGCTTTAGAAGCTTCTGATAGGCTTACCTTCAAACTCAGTGCCTCTTTGCTTGACATCATGGGAAAATCAAAAGAAATCAGCCAAGACCTCAGAAAAAAAACTGTAGACCTCCACAAGTCTGGTTAATCCTTGGGAGCACTTTCCAAACACCTGAAGGTACCACGTTCATCTGTACAAACAATAGTATGCAAGTATAAACACCATGGGACCACGCAGCCGTCATACCGCTCAGGAAGGAGGTCTTGGCTGATTTCCACTGGAATTGTGATACAGTGAATTATAAGTGAAATAATCTGTCTCTAAACAATTGTTGGAAAAGTTACTTGTGTCAGGCACAAAGTAGATGTCCTAACCGACTTGCCAAAACTATAGTTTGTTAACAAAATATTTGTGGAGTGGTTGAAAAATGAGTTTTAATGACTCTAACGTAAGTGTATGTAAACTTCGGACTTCAACTGTATGTCATTGTACATACATTGGAGGAAGACTGACACTTTAGTACTGTGGTCATGTAGCTCAGTTGGTAGAGCATGGCGTTTGCAACTCCAGGATTGTGGGTTTGATTCCCACGGGGGGCCAGTATAAATAAAAAATAAAAAATAAAAGAATAATAATGTATGCACTCACTAACTGTAAGTCGCTCTGGATAAGAGCGTCTGCTAAATGACTAAAATGTAAATGTCAGTTTGTATTACCTTGTAAATTAAATTCAAGTATAGTGGCTGGTGGGGGTCTACAGTTTTGAGAATGACACAAATACTAATTTTCACAAAGTTTTGATGATGGCAATTTGCATATACTCCAGAATGACCAGATGAATTGCAATTAATTGCAAAGTCCCTCTTTGCCATGAAAATGAACTTAATCCCCAAAAAACATTTCTACTAAATTTCAGCCCTGCCACAAAAGGATTCTCTCGTTAACACAGGTGAGAGTGTTGACGAGGACAAGGCTGGAGATCACTCTGTCATGCTGATTGAGTTAGAATAACAGACTGGAAGCTTTAAAAGGAGGATGGTGCTTGAAATCATTGTTCTTCCTCTGTTAAACGTGGTTACCTGCAAGGAAACACGTGCCGTCATCATTGCTTTGCACAAAAAGGGCTTCACAGGCAAGGATATTGCTGCTAGTAAGATTGCACCTAAATCAACCATTTATCAGATCATCAAGAACTTCAAGGAGAGAGGTTCAATTGTTGTGAAAAAGGCGTCAGGGCACCCAAGAAAGTCCAGCAAGCGCCAGGACCGTCTCCTAAAGTTGATTCAGTTGCGGGATCGGGGCACCACCAGTGCAGACCTTGCTCAGGAATGGCAGCAGGCAGGTGTAAGTGCATCTGCACGCACAGTGAGGCGAATACTTTTGGAGGATGGCCTGGTGTCAAGAAGGGCAGCAAAGAAGCCACTTCTCTCCAGGAAAAACATTCTGCAAAAGGTACAGGGATTGGACTGCTGAGGACTGGGGTAAAGTCACTTTCTCTGATGAATCCCCTTTCCGATTGTTTGGGGCAACCCGGAAAACACCTTGTCCGGAGAAGACAAGGTGAGCGCTACCATCAGTCCTGTGTCATGCCAACAGTAAAGCATCCTGAGACCATTCATATGTGGGGTTGCTTCTCAGTCAAGGGAGTGGGCTCACTCACAATTTTGCCTAAGAACACAGCCATGAATAAAGAATGGTACCAACACATCCTCCGAGAGCAACTTCTCCCAACCGTCCAAGAACAGTTTGGTGACAACCAACTTGTGGTCGGTCCTCAAGAGGCGGGTGGACAAACAAAAACGCAAAAATTCTGACAAACTCCAAGCATTGATTATGCAAGAATGGGCTGCCATCAGTCAGGATGTGGCCCAGAAGTTAATTGACAGCATGCCAGGGCAGATTGCAGAGGTCTTGAAAAAGAAGGGTCAACACTGCAAATATTGACTCTTTGCATTAACTTAATGTAATTGTCAATAAAAGCCTTTGACACTTATGGAATGCTTGTAATTATACTTCAGTATTCCATAGTAACATCTGACAAAAACACTGAAGCAGCGAACTTTGTGAAGACCAACACTAGTGTCATTCTCAAAACTTTCGACCACGACTGTACATGGGGAGAGTGGGTCAACCAAACGATGGAAGTGGGATGAATGGAGGCCCCACACACATTTCAGAGAAGCGTCTGATGCCCTCCCAGTCACCCCGTCCCAATCGCCCGGATTGAGCCCCTCTCCACTCTCATCAATAACAACCATTGAATCTTGGCTATAATGAAAAACAAGGAATAATAATGACTCAACATCCTATCCTAATCTGTCCAGGACTCTTATTCATTTAACAGCAGGTTTGCAAGTCACAAAATGAAATACAATGACATTGTAATATAGTTAAATCCTTCTTTCTCTCTCCCCCAAGCCAAACCCTTCTCTCTCCACCATTAAGATATTAGGTTCTGAGAACATGGCAACCATGTTATGTGCATGTTTGGTGGGACGTTGATGGAATATTCTCCTAACCCTCAGAAAACTGGACATATGAATGTTCTTGCAACGTCCCATGAAACGTGTCTAGAACATTAATATTGTATATTCTGAGAACATGGTAACCACGTTCTGGGTATGTTCTGTTTGACAACTCTAACGCCAAAACAGGCTAAGAAAGATTCTCAGAAGGTTTTTTATAACATAGATAGAATGTTCCCCTAACTAACGGAAAACTGGACACTCAGACATTAGGGGAACATTACGGGTAACATTACAAAAACATTCTCTCTCCCTAGAATTGTTAGCTGGAATGATGTTGTCAACAACCTGAGGTCATTGGGAGAGGAATGGCAATTGGGGAGTAGCAGTGGTTTGCTTGCAGATGATGACTACAGAAGCTCTTTAGGCAAAACATTCCAAATTCAATCAACAAAGATAAACAATGTGTTCTCTATTTCTCTCTCTCTATTTCTCGCACTCTATTTTTCTCTCTCTCACACACACACGCACGCACACACACCACACATACTTCCTCTCTCAGTGCAAGTCATGAAGGAGCTGTCAGATTACAGGAGGGTAATTGAATTTGGGAGTGCTATGGGGAGGGACCAGACAACACATCTTCCATTGCCTCCCAGGAGCAGGAACTCAGGGGAAATTCCGGCCCGCTGATGGAGGTTTTTGGGAAGGGAGATTGCGGAGGGCAAAGGAGAAACGAGGTGGAGGCTGGGACCCGCAATATGCACAGCTTTATTTGGAAACTAGTTCACAGGGGCAGCCTTCAGGCACTGCAGTCACCAGAGAAAGACAGAGAGACACGCCGAGCAAGTCAACATGACAGACACACACAGAGAGAGAATAGAGAACATAAGCATGACAGACAGAAAGAGGGAGAGAGATACGGAGAGGATCGTAAACAGCTAAGACAGACATACAGAGAGAGGCACGATGCTGAGAAAGACAGGTAGAAAGAAAGACCAAGGGATAGATATATAGGGAGAGAGGAGGGAGAGAGAGAGAGAGAGAGAGAGAGAGAGAGAGAGAGAGAGAGAGAGAGAGAGAGAGAGAGAGAGAGAGAGAGAGAGAGAGAGAGAGAGAAAGAGAGAAACTTCTGAGTGTAATGTTTACTGTTAATATTTATTGTTTATTTCACTTTTGTTTACTATCTACTTCACTTGCTTTGGCAATGTTAACATACGTTTCCCATGCCAATAAAGCCCTTAAATTGAAATTGAATTGAATTGAAATTGAATTGAGAGAGAGAGAGTGAGAGAGACAGAGAGAGAGAGACAGAGAGAGCGAGAGAGAGAAGAGAGAACAGAGAGAGAGAGAGAGAGAGAGAGAGAGAGAGAGAGAGAGAGAGAGAGAGAGAGAGAGAGACAGAGAGAGAGAGAGAGAGAGAGAGAGAGACAGAGAGAGAGAGAGAGAGAGAGAGAGAGAGAGAGTGAGAGAGAGAGAAAGAGAGACAGACAGAGAGAGAGAGACAGAGAGAGAGACAGAGTGAGACAGAGAGAGAGAGAGAGAGAGAGAGAGAGAGAGAGAGAGAGACAGAGAGAGAGAGACAGAGAGACAGAGAACGGAGAGGCAAGATCACCCACCTTGAGTCCATCTGTCGTTTGAGCAGGCTCTCATACCACAGGAATTGACAAGTGACAGTTGGGATGGACAGAGTGATATACAGTGCAATACTGTATGAAGAAGAGGGGGAAAATACAAATGAATCAATGCTTTTTGTGTATGGCATGTTAATGGCAACGTATGGCCTTCTCATTTCTCTCCTGAGGTTCTACAACCACTACAGCATGAAGTGAGGGGGCCGAGGGGGCACATTGACAGACAACAGACTTCTATTGGGTGTCCTGTCTCTCTCTGCACTCAGACAGAAGCCTGGAGGCTAACTGAGCTGGAGCAGCTAACATGGAGGGTAGTTCAATCAGGGGATAGCTAGCTAGCGTCTGTCTGTTTGCCGGGTGTGATGTTAGCAGACAGGGGATGTGATATGTGGATGTCATTAAGTCTGTGAAGTGGAAATAATAAAGAATCAGGATTGTCTCAGAAGACAGGAGAATTAATCCAAAATGAATTACATGAAGGAGGAGGATGAGGCGGAGGAGGACGAGGAGGAGGAGGGAAAATCAACATCAGCTTCTTTCCTCTCTCTGCTTCAAGCAAGATAGGAGCTAATTTCAACAATTTCTCTGAACCACGAAAAATTAAATTAATAAATGAGAGAGCAAATAAAAGCAGATAAATTAGTGACGATGTGGGGGAGAAGAGAGAGAGAGAGAGAGAGGAGGATAGTCAGACAGAGGATAGCAATAGAGAGAGAGAAGGAGGGGAGGAGATTGGCCATGGCAGAGGCAGTAGTCAAAGCCCTGTGGCTGCCAGATTGCCCTGGTCTTTTGTTCCTGGTGTCTTTCTGGAGAGGGCTGCCAGTGTTAAAGAGGGGGCGCTGCCGAGGCCATTGTAATAAACGGCACTTGTAAATCGCGGAGTGGAATTATACAGCATGTAGATGGATCCATACGCCATCATGTGCAAAACGTGGCCAAAAACTCAAAGTGATAATTAAGACTTAGGGGGTGAATGGCAGAGCCATTTGTGACAACGGAATATGCCGTCTCCTGGCACTGGGAGAAACAGAAGGGCTCGGAGAGGCTCTGTGTCACAAAACATTACCCACGCAGCTGTTGGCTTTATGAGCAGAGCTGGTGTGCTCTTTCGCACCCCCTCGCCCTTCTCTCTCTGGGTCGATACGCACAGTGGTGCTGTTCACTCCCAGTTTGTGGCATTTTAAAGCAACATGTCCCCTTCTCACCTCACACTCACCCTCAGGGAATAGACAGGGGAAAAGTGCTACCGCTCAATCATTCAAATCCACACACACACACACACACACACACATACACACACACACACACACACATACACACACACACACACACACACACGCACATGCACATACACACACACTGCATTTTACAAAGTAAAGGCTACCAATTCAATCTGAACATTGTTAAGGTTTGCACTTTTCTAAGGGAACTGTACTGTTTGCTCCTTATGTAATGCAGTGTCTTTGGACTGATCTTTATTGCCTTAGAGCTACTGATCTATCCCAGAGCTTGTGTGTGTATGTTGAAGCTTTAAGCCTAAGATTTTCACCCTGAAATCACACCTGCAACCCTGTACATGTGACTATTAACCAATCTGAATGTGTGTGTGTGTGTGTGTGTGTGTGTGTGTGTGTGTGTGTGTGTGTGTGTGTGTGTGTGTGTGTGTGTGTGTGTGTGTGTGTGTGTGTGTGTGTGTGTGAGCATGTCTGTCCCTTGTCCCCCCTGCACCAGGAGTGCAGGCAGCGTAGGCACATAGAGTCTGACTGGGAGGAGACCCTTAGCACCCTGTTAAATCGGCAACCTTCTCTGTCACTACTGTCTGCTGCCACTGCAGACAGGGGGCTGGAGCTGGAAGCGAAGAGCCCCCAAGCTCAATAAAAGTGTGGGTGATTAAACAACTCCCCTTAATTGCTCCTTTTGTGCGGGAATCAAACGGTCACACTGATTACACAGGTATGGGAGATAGAGGCAGAGAGCTGACCGTGCCGACGACGCCTCCGAGAGGTCCAGACACCTCTGCTAACCCTCTGCCTGCCCTCACGGCTCACGTCACCGCCTTTTTATCCCACTAAACTAAACAACCAGCGTCTGTGTGATCTGATGTGTGTGTGTGTGTGTGTGTGTGTGTGTGTGTGTGTGTGTAAGTGTGTGTGTGTATGTCTGAGTGAGTATGTGTGTCTCTGGCAGGTAGGGAGAGCGAAGTAGAGAGACAGCGGGAGAGAGAGGGTTCTGAGGTGAGTGACACCAGAGCTCCCCACAGTGGATGGTTGTTGTATTACAGCAGGCTAGTCCACACTCTGGGTTCTGAGCGAACAGCCAGCTGGCCTTACTGCTGAGGGGACGAGCCAAACCCAGGGCCTGTGTCCAATGTGACGCAGCATGTGTAAGATCACAGCAACATGGGAACCATACACATCATCTGCCAGTCACAGAAATAAATACATTTCACTCAAGCACAAGGCCCTGAACACAGCGCCTGTCAAATGGGTCAATATGAAAGGGAGGGGCTCAATTACTGTGCCCGCAAATACACACATTAAGTGCCTTTCAAGAGTCTGTAAGTACTTCACTGTAGTACTTCAATGCTCTCTCTCTCTCCACATTCACCACTTGTGAAACACAGCAGCCATTTTGGTGCCAAAACACCCATCATATTGGAGTTTTGCAGTGGATTGGCAGAGCTGGGCTCAGTCAGTTTTCTATGGTCAGATTGAGAGAGTCAGAGTGGGAATTTGGCTGGAGAACAGAACTTAACAACCCCTCTCTATGAGGGAAAAGTGCTCCCTGCTGGCACCATATGGAGCACCTACCTACCAACACTAAGCACAACAAACAGGTCTCCTGTTAATGTATTTGCCTGACCAAACCCCACAACCTCACAAACCCCACAATTATTGGCATCACCACGATGTACCTGTACACCGGAATGGCTATAGCCTATAAATGTTATTTTTAATTGATCAAGTTAGATGTTTAATAAAACCGCTCTTGATCCTCACGGTAGTGAGACACACTGCTACAACAGTTGGAATGGTGGACAGTAATCATGACAGAGTGAGGATGCCCCCTGCAGTCTACGAGACACCAGTGCATATTTTCATGTAACATCATATGGTAACAACACCCTTTCCATTCCACAATGCAATCAACAACTCTCTAAACATTACGAAAAGAAAAGAAGACAATAAATAAAATTGTGCAAAATCTTTATTCATTCTTTTCACAATATCTTTCCATCGTTGTCACCATCATGAACACACCACTGACAGACAGGGACAAGAATAGATAGGGATCTGTACACAGTCACCCTTTATGGGGGGAACACTAGGTATCAGCTGTCAACGGGTCCTACATACTGCAGTCAGAAGGAGCACTGGATATTGAAGGCTTTGTAAGGTGTTTCCCCCAGTCTTACCATCTCTACAAACAATCATTTACATGTGCAGATAGAGCCATTTCTCTACCAACAGTACATTTCTCCTTCTCTAGTCCATATTTACATTTACAATACACTCTTGTTGTTGTTCAACACCAACACCGCTCTGCATTTGTACCCAGCACCTATTGCTACATCATGTACAGTATGTATGTCCTAGTGAAGACATTTTAGCAGAAGGGACATTTAGTAGTTTTGTTTACTTTTACTCCAAATGTAAATCTTTCTGTGATTCCCTTTCTTTCTACACTCTAGACAGGTAGACAGAGCTATATATATATATATATATATATATATATATATATATATATATATATAGAGAGAGAGAGAGAGAGAGAGAGAGAGAGAGAGAGAGAGAGAGAGAGAGAGAGAGAGAGATAGAAATTGAGAGAGAGAGAGAGAGAGCTCTCTCTCTCTCTCTCAATTTCTATCTCTCTCTCTCTCTCTCTCTCTATATATATATATATATATATATATATATATATATATATATATATAGCTCTGTCTACCTGTCTAGAGTGTGAGAGAGAGATAGAGAGAGAGATAGAGATATATAGAGATATATATATATATATATATATATATATATATATATATATATATATATATATAGATAGAGATAGAGATAGAGATAGAGATAGAGATCGATATATACAGTGAGGGGAAAAAAGTATTTGATCCCCTGCTGATTTTGTACGTTTGCCCACTGACAAAGACATGATCAGTCTGTTCACTGTTTATTTGAACAGTGAGAGACAGAATAACAACAACAAAAATCCAGAAAAACGCATGTCAAAAATGTTATCAATTGATTTGCATTTTAATGAGGGAAATAAATATTTCACCCCTCTGCAAAACATGACTTAGTACTTGGTGGCAAAACCATGCAAGATCTCACCTCGTGGAGTTGCAATGATCATGAGAATGGTGAGGAATCAGCCCAGAACTACACGGGAGGATCTTGTCAATGATCTCAAGGCAGCTGGGACCATAGTCACCAAGAAAACAATTGGTAACACACTACGCCGTGAAGGACTGAAATCCTGCAGTGCCTGCAAGGTCCCCCTGCTCAGGAAAGCACATATACAGGCCCGTCTGAAGTTTGCCAATGAACATCTGAATGATTCAGAGGAGAACTGGGTGAAATTGTTGTGGTCAGATGAGACCAAAATCGAGCTCTTTGGCATCAACTCAACTCGCCGTGTTTGGAGGAGGAGGAATGCTGCCTATGACCCCAAGAACACCATCCCCACCGTCAAACATGGAGGTGGAAACATTATGCTTTGGGGGTGTTTTTCTGCTAAGGGGACAGAACAACTTCACCGCATCAAAGGGACGATGGACGGGGCCATGTACCGTCAAATCTTGGGTGAGAACCTCCTTCCCTCAGCCAGGGCATTGAAAATGGGTCGTGGATGGGTATTCCAGCATGACAATGACCCAAAACACGCGGCCAAGGCAACAAAGGAGTGGCTCAAGAAGAAGCACATTAAGGTCCTGGAGTGGCCTAGCCAGTCTCCAGACCTTAATCCCATAGAAAATCTGTGGAGGGAGCTGAAGGTTCAAGTTGCCAAACGTCAGCCTCGAAACCTTAATGACTTGGAGAAGATCTGCAAAGAGGAGTGGAACAAAATCCCTCCTGAGATGTGTGCAAACCTGGTGGCCAACTACAAGAAACGTCTGACCTCTGTGATTGCCAACAAGGGTTTTGCCACCAAGTACTAAGTCATGTTTTGCAGAGGGGTCAAATACTTATTTCCCTCATTAAAATGCAAATCAATATATAACATTTTTGACATGCATTTTTCTGGATTTTTCTGGATTTTTGTTGTTGTTATTCTGTCTCTCATTGTTCAAATAAACCTACCCTCACTGTATAGAGAGAGATATAGATATATATATATATATATATATATATATATATATATATATATATATATATATATATAGAGAGAGAGAGAGAGAGAGAGAGAGA
>NC_139991.1:4773096-4888096 GCF_964263955.1 Coregonus lavaretus | reverse complement strand
AAAGCATAGTACCTATTCTGTATGTGGGAGTCTATGGTTAAGGGGAGGTTGGTGCTGCCATTTACTGTATAGGACACCACTACAGGGGAGTGACACCCTTAGGGGGGAGAGAGGGGACTCACTGGAAGGCAAATGTGCTGCCATAGAGCTTCTTGGCGGTGCGAAAGCGTGCCTCCTTGGCAGGCGGGCTGCTGAGTAACAGGAACTGGTGGGATGTGTGCATGAACTTCAGTTGCTATAGGAGAGAGGAAGACGGAAGGAAGGAGAGAGAGAATAGAGCATCATATACTGGAGAACACACGGCAACAGTTACGAGGAAGAGCAGACATCAGAGATCTGTGTTATTCATACCCTACTCAGAGGCAACTTGACGATATGGGATCTGTTACTGGATATGATCCTAGAGAGAGAGAGAGAGAGAGAGACATTTGAAATGTCTTTATTATTTTGGAACTTTTGTGAGTGTAATGTTTACTATTAATCTTCTTATAGTTTATTTCACTTTTGTTTATTATCTATTTCACTTGCTTTGGCAATGTAAACATATGTTTCCCATGCCAATAAAGCCCTTACATTGAAATTGTATTGAGAGAGAGAGAGAGGGAGGAAGGAATAGGGTGGGGTGAAGAAAAACAGGTTAGTGAAAGAGGCAGAACAGGGTTGGAGGTTTAGATTGCTGGGTGTGTAAGCAGAGACCTTCTACCTACCACTGCAGTAGAGGGTGGGCCAGAGGGTCCAGTTTGTCCATCTGTTTCTTAATCTCCAGATATGAGCCCTGTAAAAGACAGCTTTCATTATTTCACATCCCACTATCCTTTCGTCCCTTCCAAATCTAAATATGACAAGGAGACGATTCAATGCAACAATACATACAGTATATAGTCTCTTTTTACAGCCCAAGTCCAGCACAGAACTGCCCTTCCTTCATCCCAGCCTCCCCCAGCCTCAGTACCTGGGTCATCTCCCGGATGGACATGACACTGTCCAGTGCTTTTTGCAATCTCTCATAGTTCTTCTTCTGTGACCAGGGAGCAAGAGGAAGCCACAGAGACAGGCATCAGGAGGACAGGGAGAGAGAAAAACATTGGATTAATATCTACAACCCATGAAATGAGCCCAAAGAAATGTGTTAGAATGTTATTACACATTATGAGATCCTGTATCATGGTGTGTAACCACAGCAACAGTAGTAACCTTTGGGTTGAAGGCCAGAGTCTTAGGATCGTTGGGGTCGACCACAGACGGGTAGGGTTCAAAGATGATGCTTTTACGAGGAGACTCCAGAGCAGCCCGACACATCGCCACCAGCAGATCCACCACCTAGGGATCAACATGAAACCTGATCACTTATCACCAGATAGACAGGGACAGACAGACAAGACAGGGGGATAGAGATAGTGTGTGTGTGCGTTGTTATTCAGGCGGTCACCTCTGCTCCAGTGGCCACCTCCTCTGCTGCTCCTGACATCACACCCAGAGTGTAGAAGGAGAACACACACAGCTCTCTAGTGCACACAGCCGGCTGCGCACACACACACACACACACACACACACACGCACACACACACACACACACACACACACACGCACACACACACACACACACGCACACCAACAAACATCAATCTGAGTGAAACAAAGAAACTTGCTCATAACATAATTGAAACGTTTAAACAACATAAGGAGTGCTCTTTGGAATTAAGCAAATATGATATAAAGCAGAAATAACAGGGGTTTTTAAATTCACTTCAAACTGTATGTTTTTTTAGTGGTCTACCTTCAACATGGATCCGTTCTGAAAGACGTGCTGCTCGTCACAGACCACACAGTACTCATTGAGAGTAGGGATCCTCTGCTCCGAGTATTTCATTATCTATCAGGAGACAAAACATGGTTTTTCTGCCAATCACTACCTCCTCTCCAACAGCCCCATATATCACTATCCTTTAATGACATCATCAGGTGACTGGGTCTCTTATCAATGTTTTAATCCGAATCAATTAATGAATCAATTACACAGAGGTGGAGACCTTCTTTAAGCACATTCTATGTCCTCTAACTACTGTAAGGGTAATTGACTCTTGATAGTCCTATCAGTGTTTGTGCTTTGGAGTTGTTTTGGAAGGATGTTTAGAGTGAACTAAAGCCTATTAGGGCTCTAGCATTGTCCTTGAGGTTTTATCTACCTGGACTAAGAACCCATATTCCAAGGTAGGGATGTTCTTGCAGTGGCCGCCCGCCTGGGATGAGAAAAACAATTCAATCAGCTGCCTCGTGGTAATCTGCGCTGGGGCCCTGGCCGCCGGGACAGCCACAGTCTGATGGGTACAGTGAAGACAAAGCATTATGGGACACGGTGCCAGCCATGTCAGGTATGGGTAGGGAGAGGCTCAGGAAGGAAGGTAGGTACAGTACTGTAGGTGTGTTGGTTGGGGAGGGGAACAGTCAAAGTTCTCAGGTAGTTCAAAATTAGATTTTTTTTTAGATAGTATGGATAATAGAATGGGGAAATAGTTGCTTGTTACTGAATTCATGCATTTTCTGATATTTCTGATGTATTGTGTTTGACTGTTCTAGCTAGCTGTAAGGCCACAGTGACTTTTTTTAATGCAATAGAATACACATCAAAATACACACACGTGCAATTTCATTAGGTGCAATAACTGGGCTCTGTGCAATATTTAGACATGTGTTTATGTGTTTTACAACTCAAATATCATCAGGTCCAACAGCAATATGTGGAATGACTTTTACAGTATGTGTAATGTCTTGACCTCTGTTTTGCAACGTGTCTGTATGTCCTGACTGCTCTTTTGAAAATGTATGTTGTCCTTTTGTATATAATGTCTTCATGTTTATATGTTCACCTGCCCGGGGACTGCAGATCTAAATTAGTTGTTAGCAAACTCTGGTGCAACGCATCCCTTCTCACTTCTGAGATTTATGTTTTTGTTGTACATTACCCTGTCCAAATAAACGTAATAAATAAAAACTAAATAAATATTGTGTTGTCTGTGCTGATGTGTGTAGGGGTAAGAGGGCCAGTCAGGAGAGGGGTGTGTGGTGGTGGTGGTGAGGGGCGGTGGGCTCCGACCTGGCTGTTGGAGGGGTAGCTGAACAGCTCCCCCTTGGGGTTCTTCATGGTGCAGGAGATGGAGCGATTCATGAGCCGGGTCACCCTCAGCTCTGGAACACTCAGCTTCCCCTTCAGAACCGTGTCCTGGATGAGAGGGAAGCTTGGGGACCTGGGAACACACACACACACACACACACAGACACACACACAACCCAGAGACCATTACTGCATAGACCTGGAAGTACTGTATACATACACATACAGACAGACATTCAGACACCTACGCAAGAAAATTATACGAACACGAAAGTTCAGATCAACCAATTAGTGAGCATGTTTACATGCACACTAATAATTCGATATTAAGCTGATTATGGCAATACATTTTTTCCATCAGGAAGCCTGATTATGCGCAGTCCATGTATAGAGGATTGTAAGTGAAATCGTTCTTCTTGCAAACCATGTAAATGTTTTAATCGAAATATGATATTATTCAGAGTATTCACAATAATTGTAATATTGAATGGATGTAAACGTACCCATTGACTACTGAGATGACAGTGATGATGACATCTGACCAGGATAATGAATATGAAACTATAATAGTAGCCGTGATAGTACTAGATGCTGTAATAGGAGCCATACTTGGGGATGGGAGAGAAGATGCTGAGTCCTGCGCGGAACTTCTTGATGGTTCCCCCGGCCTTGAACCAGCTGTGTCTCTTCTCCTGCTGGGCCTTCAGGAACTCATTACTGAGATGCTTCCACTGCTGGGATGTGAACGTACTCAGGATCCTATAGGGCAAACAGCACAACCAGTCACAATCACTGAATCTGGCCGCAATTATCAGATGTTATTGACTCTACTGTACATTTAAGTCCATAATATACACTACATGACCAAAAGTATGTAGACACCTACTCGTCGAACATCACATTCCAAAATCATGTGCATTAATATGGAGTTGGTCACCCCTTTGCTGCTATAACAGCCTCCACTCTTCTGGGAAGGCTTTCCACTAGATATTGGAACATTGCTGCGGGGACTTGCTTCCATTCAGCCACAAGAGCATTAGTGAGGTCAGGCACTGATGTTGGGCGATTAGGCATGGCTCGCAGTCGCCGTTTCAATTAATCCCAAAGGTGTTCGATCTAGACAAACCATTTCTGTATGGACATCGCTTTGTGCACAGGGGCATTGTCATGCTGAAACAGGAAAGGGCCTTCCACAAACTGTTGCCACAAAGTTGGAAGCACAGAATCGTCTAGAATGTCATTGTATGCTGTAGCGGTAAGATTTCCCTTCATTGGAACTAAGTGGCCTAGCCCGAACCATGAAAAACAGACCCAGACCATTATTCCTCCTCCACCAAACTTTACAGTAGGCGCTATGCATTCGGGCAGGTAGCGTTCTCCTGGCATCCGCCAAACCCAGATTCGTCTGACGGACTGCTAGATGGTGAAGCATGATTCATCACTCCAGAGAATGCATTTCCACTGCTCCAGAGTCCAATGGCGGTGAGCTTTACACCACTCCAACCAACGCTTGGCATTGCGCATGGTGATCTTAGGCTTGTGTGCGTCTGCTCGGCCATGGAAACCCATTTCATGAAGCTCCGGACGAACAGTTCTTGTGTTGACGTTGCTTCCAGAGGCAGTTTGGAACTCGGTAGTGAGTGTTGCAACCGAGGACAGACGATTCTTACACGCTACGCGCTTCAGCACTCGGTGGTCCCGTTCTATAAGCTTGTGTGGCCTACCACTTCGTGGCTGAGCCGTTGTTGCTCCTAGATGTTTCCACTTAACAGCACTTACAGTTGACCGGGGCAGCTCTATCAGGGCAGAAATTTGACGAACTGACTTGTTGGAAAGGTGGCATCCTATGACGGTGCTACGTTGAAAGTCACTGAGCACTTCAGCAAGGCCATTCTACTGCCAATGTTTTTCTATGGAGATTGCATGGCTGTGTGCTCGATTTTATACAGTGAGGGAAAAAAGTATTTGATCCCCTGCTGATTTTGTATGTTTGTCCACTGACAAAGACATGATCAGTCTATAATTTTAATGGTAGGTTTATTTGAACAGTGAGAGACAGAATAACAACAAAAAAATCCAGAAAAACGCATGTCAAAAATGTTATGAATTGATTTGCATTTTAATGAGGGAAATAAGTATTTGACCCCTCTGCAAAACATGACTTAGTACTTGGTGGCAAAACCCTTGTTGGCAATCACAGAGGTCAGATGTGTGTTGTAGTTGGCCACCAGGTTTGCACACATCTCAGGAGGGATTTTGTTCCACTCCTCTTTGCAGATTCTCTCCAAGTCATTAAGGTTTCGAGGCTGACGTTTGGCAACTCGAACCTTCAGCTCCCTCCACAGATTTTCTATGGGATTAAGGTCTGGAGACTGGCTAGGCCACTCCAGGACCTTAATGTGCTTCTTCTTGAGCCACTCCTTTGTTGCCTTGGCCGTGTGTTTTGGGTTATCCACGACCTATTTTCAATGCCCTGGCTGAGGGAAGGAGGTTCTCACCCAAGATTTGACGGTACATGGCCCCGTTCATCGTCCCTTTGATGCGGTGAAGTTGTACTGTCCCCTTAGCAGAAAAACACCCCCAAAGCATAATGTTTCCACCTCCATGTTTGACGGTGGGGATGGTGTTCTTGGGGTCATAGGCAGCGTTCCTCCTCCTCCAAATACGGCGAGTTGAGTTGATGCCAAAGAGCTGGATTTTGGTCTCATCTGACCACAACAATTTCACCCAGTTTTCCTCTGAATCATTCAGATGTTCATTGGCAAACTTCAGACGGGCCTGTATATGTGCTTTCTTGAGCAGGGGGACCTTGCGGGCGCTGCAGGATTTCAGTCCTTCACGGCGTAGTGTGTTACCAATTGTTTTCTTGGTGACTATGGTTCCAGCTGCCTTGAGATCATTGACAAGATCCTCCCGTGTAGTTCTGGGCTGATTCCTCACCATTCTCATGATCATTGCAACTCCACGAGGTGAGATCTTGCATGGAGCCGCAGGCCGAGGGAGATTGACAGTTCTTTTGTGTTTCTTCCATTTGCAAATAATCGCACCAACTGTTGTCACCTTCTCACCAAGCTGCTTGGCGATGGTCTTGTAGCCCATTCCAGCCTTGTGTAGGTCTACAATCTTGTCCCTGACATCCTTGGAGAGCTCTTTGGTCTTGGCCATGGTGGAGAGTTTGGAATCTGATTGATTGATTGCTTCTGTGGACAGGTGTCTTTTATACACATAACAAGCTGAGATTAGGAGCACTCCCTTTAAGAGTGTGCTCCTAATCTCAGCTCGTTACCTGTATAAAAGACACCTGGGAGCCAGAAATCTTTCTGATTGAGAGGGGGTCAAATACTTATTTCCCTCATTAAAATGCAAATCAATTTATAACATTTTTGACATGCGTTTCTCTGTTTCTTTTGTTGTTATTCTGTCTCTCACTGTTCAAATAAACCTACCATTAAAATGATAGACTGATCATTTATTTGTCAGTGGGCAAACATACAAAATCAGCAGGGGATCAAATACTTTTTTCCCTCACTGTACACCTGTCAGCAATGGCTGTTGCTGAAATAGCCAAATTCACTAATTTGAAGGGGTGTCCACATACTTTTGCATATATAGTGTAAATTGTATAGGTGTCATTGAAAAAGGTAGAAATCTTGTGAAATGAGCGTAGGACCCATGGATAGCCTCTCTGAACCAGAATGTGAGTAATTGTGCTGAGTGGCATGTGACTAGGGTAGAACTCACTTCTTGAGCTGCAGGCCCAGGCTGAAGCCCTCTTTATTGGAGGGCTGGAAGACCTCCACTGACGGTTCTGAGAATAGATGACTCATTATTACGCAACACATAGGAGTGAAGAGCTCAGCACTGATTAAACACACACAGGCACACATACACAGGCAGGCGAACACATGCACACACACCACGGCCACTGGGGCTTTGCTCACCCGGTCCATCTAGGTACTGGGAGAGAGAGAAGCGCAGTCTCAGAATGATGGGCTCTGTTCGGATGACCTTCCAGGCTGTTGCCACCTCCTCCTGGTACAAACACACACACACACACACACACACACACACACACACACACACACACACACACACACATATGATATACACATACACTGTCTAGTACGATGAATTGTAATACTGGAATGCCCCGAGAAAATTAAAATTAAAACTCACATCCAAGAAACTGATATTAATCTGAAGGTCAATGTCCACATCATCAATGGTTCCATACTCTCTGAAAGAGGAAGAATAGCAAACATACAGATTTAATAATCACATAAACTGATCAGCTTTTCCATAGTAAGAAACTTGATATCTCAGTGGGTCTGATGTTCTCTGTAAAGGAGTATTTACTGATAATGATAATAACAGTTAGTGGTGTTGGTTTACAGTCTTGGCTGTAGATGCTGTGTGTGTACTGTAGTACCTGACAGAGACAGCACTGTCAGTATAGATGTCCTTCACTGCCTCGATGTCTGCATCCAGTTGGGGGTGTCGGTACAGGTCGGCAGCACAGCTCCCCTGGAGGCCAGGAGGGGCACAGGTCAGACCACTGAATTATTCATGGAGATAGGACTGCTGCTGTAGCATCCATTTACAGTAATATGAGCTTGCACTGATATTTGTGTATAAAAATATTGTAGTATTAGACAAGGTACAGGGCCAGTCCCCTGTTCTGCTGTCTCACAGGACTGTGTATCTGTGTGTCTCTCTATCTCTAATTCTGTCTTCTATCTATCTCTTTCACACACAAACGTTAGTGCCTACAAACAGGCTCTCATCTCTTGGTAGATGTTCTTAATCTACTGGAGAATAGGGTTTTAAAACTGAAGTGGATTTACAGTACTTTCAACTTGAGCCTTTAGAGATAACTTTGAGTAAAAAGCTGATTGAAAGATTAAGATATTGTGTATTTCACATAGGATTTTATGTAATAAGATTGCAGTTACTGAAGACCCCTAGGGGGTGTTCTGAAGATCCCAAGTGTTGGTTCTGATTGTATTGGACCAAAAAGCCTAGCGGCCAAAACTGGTTGAAATGATGTCATTATGACATAATTTCAACCAGTTTTGTCCGGTTTGCCCTCTGGGAGGGATAGGAGGTCTGGGAGGATGTGGTGACAGCCTGGGTACCTGGATCCCATAGAGGAACTGCTCAGACTCATTCTCCCCATCTGATTCCTCATCAGTCCAGGACTGGCCTTTGATGTCCTGCAGGCATACAGACACAATTATTATCGTTTCATCTCCCATCCTTTCTCTCTCTCTGTCCATTTGGCTGCCAGTTCTTCAAAGACTTCAAAATAAAGCTTTTTATATCACGTCAAAGGGATGGACGGAGATCCATTTGGATAAACAAAGTACAACTAGACATGAAATAAGCCACAGATATTCAATAAATCATTTGTAAAACATGTATGACGATTCACTATTATGTTTTTGTTTGGCTAAGTAGTTATCGACAGCAAGGCATCAGGCCTTATATATCTATTATACAGTTGAAGTCGGAAGATTACATACACTTAGATTGGAGTCATTAAAACTTGTTTTCAAACCACTCCACAAATTTCTTGTTAACAAACTAGAGTTTTGGCAAGTCGGTTAGGACATCTACTTTGTGCAAGACACAAGCTATTTTTCCAACAATTGTTTACAGACAGATTATTTCACTTATAATTCACTGTATCACAATTCCAGTAGGTCAGAAGTTTACATACACTAAGTTGACTGTGCCTTTCAACAGCTTGGAAAATTCCAGAAAATGATGTCATGGCTTTAGAAGCTTCTGATAGGCTAATTGACATCATTTGAGTCAATTGGAGGTGTACCTGTGGATATATTTCAAGGCCTACCTTCAAACTCAGTGCCTCTTTGCTTGACATCATGGGAAAATCAAAAGAAATCAGCCAAGACCTCAGAAAAATAATTGTAGACCCCCACAAGTCTGGTTCATCCTTGGGAGCAATTTCCAAACGACTGAAGGTATCTGTACAAACAATAGTACGCAAGTATAAACACCATGGGACCACACAGCCATCATACCGCTCAGGAAGGAGATGCGTTCTGTCTCCTAGAGATGAACGTACTTTGGTGTGAAAAGTGCAAATCAATCCCAGAACAACAGCAAAGGACCTTGTGAAGATGCTGGAGGAAACAGATACAAAAGTATCTATATCCACAGTAAAATTTGTACTATATCGACATAACCTGAAAGGCCGCTCAGCAAGGAAGAAGCCACTGTTCCAAAACCGCCATAAAAAAGCCAGACTATGGTTTGCAAAGATTGTACTATTTGGAGAAATGTCCTCTGGTCTGATGAAACAAAAATAGAACTGTTTGGCCATAATGACCATCGTTATGTTTGGAAGAAAAAGGGGGACGCTTGCAAGCCGAAGAACACCATCCCAACCGTGAAGCACAGGGATGGCAGCATCATGCTGTGGGGGTGCTTTGCTGCAAGAGGGACTGGTGCACTTCACAAAATAGATGGCATCATGAGGAAGGAACATTATGTGGATATATTGAAGCAACATCCCAGAACATCAGTCAGGAAGTTAAAGCTTAGTCGCAAATGGGTCTTCCAAATGGACAATGACCCCAAGCATACTTCCAAAGTTGTGGCAAAATGGCTTAAGGACAACAAAGTCAAGGTATTGGAGTGGCCATCACAAAGCCCTGACCTCAATCCTATAGAAAATGTGTGGGCAGAACTGAAAAAGCGTGTGCGAGCAAGGAGGCCTACAAACCTGACTCAGTTACACCAGCTCTGTCAGGAGGAATGGGCCAAAATTCACCCAACTTATTGTGGGAAGCTTGTGGAAGGCTACCTGAAACATTTGACCCAAGTTAAACAATGTAAAGGCAATGCTACCAAATATGAATGGAGTGTATGTAAACTTCTGACCCACTGGGAATGTGATGAAAGAAATAAAATATGAAATAAATAATTCTCTCTACTATTATTCTGACATTTCATATTCTTAAAATAAAGTGGTGATCCTAACTGACCTAAGACAGGGAATATTTACTAGGATTAAATGTCAGGAATGGTGAAAAACTGATTTTAAATGTATTTGGCTAATGTGTATGTAAACTTCCGACTTCAACTGTATATCTACATACATCAATGACAGAGCCATTCTGACTGTATCTATTATGATAACTGCAGTCTGATGATAAACAGAGACATCAGATGACACTCTATCAACTCAGTTCACTACAGTATTACGACTATGATACTACCATTGGATATGGTGTTATAAAGGTTGTCTCACCATTGGGTCTGTTGTTCATAGGGGTTTCTCAGACAGGGTTAGGCTTCTCCCATCCATAACAGCTGAGCTCCATGTAGGTGGAGGGACTGAGGTTGAAGTCTGGCCTGGTCACTCGGACTTCCTCTCAAACTGTGGTACCTAATCATTTGGCATGAGAGACAGGAGGAACAATAACAATAAGCTGACAGTTTGTCTCTTATTTCAGCATTTTCACAAAGCATATACCTGTAATAAACACAGTTTACAAAATAATGATGCAACGACATCTTCCGCATTGCCACTTCATAATGGTGGCCACCTTTTCCCCTTTAATCATCTGCACTCCACCTTGCCATGTATCCTAGCAACAGCCACTTCTGCCGTCTATCACCGTCCCATTAATCACCGTGGAGACGGAGAGTGTGTGGGAGAGAGAGGCTTTATGTGTTGTGCTTTGAGCACAATTTTATGTTTAGGTAATCTGAATCTTCAACAGAATCTTCATCTGACCTTTTCAATCTGTATACAAAAGGTAAGGAAAGGGTAGCCCATTTGATAAAATCACTTCATTGTATTACCTGCACTGTCAAGTTTAGGAATAGTCTTTGTTAGGAATAATCATTGAAATTGTGCAAAAGATTTACCTGGCTGAATTAGGAGTTAAAGCCAGGGATGGATATATTTCTCTCAGGGCATTTTTGACATTTTCTCAGCATCCTAAAATTGTGATATTTCAACAGAGCAATCATCATCAGTCATTAGGCTCTCAGACCTCACAATGACCTCAGAGGATGAGATCACTGTGCTAGATGGTACCAGGTGTGTACTTTTATAAACTGAATCTATGATACCCTAACATCTCCCAACAAAAACATAATAGCATTCCAGATTATACTGTACTTCCCTCCACATATTTCAGCTGCCATATCTTTACATTCAGATGTAAACACATCAGACATTGTGTCCCCTAAGCTAAACACAACATGCACTGAGGGCAATACCTTTTCTACATTGGACAAAATCACAACATAGATGACAAAAGAACTAGAGTGACACATCCAACACAAAAATAAGATTACGTCAGTTAAACTGCATAATGGTAATGGACTCCTGTCCTCCTGTAGGATGCTCATAGTTGAATACAGGTTGTTGGCACAGAACACACTAATAAACACACACACTCACAACACATACACAGACTGTGCCTGTTAGAGTCAACAACAAATCCAACGGTGCCTCCTCTGCCAGATACTTATGAGTCAATAAAAATGAAGAAACACTCTGTCTCTCTTTTCCTCTCCGTCTCTCTCTCTCTCCCTTCTTCTTCTTCTGTGCTTACTCAGTTCAGCAAGCTCATCTCTCCCCAAAACTGAGCCATTTTGTTTCACCAGAAGCCACCACTAGCGAGACCACATAACATTTCAACTATAGTGTATTTATCATGCGTTCATTTGGTATTAAAGGGTTTCCATATTTCATGGATGTTCAGTAATGCAATATACATTAAATACTGTATCATTGCTTCTACATTTCATGAGTTAATTAGAATGTAATACGTTCCTGAGGCTTCATTGTATATAATATTTTCATTTCATCTTTTAGAAAATACGATTTGTGAGCGTAACCCCCCCCCCCCCCTCCCTCCCTCTCCCACTGGCATTGCCATGTCCCCGACCCCCCCTCTCGCCTCTCTCTGTCGTCTCACATACCGATAGAGATGCAAACTGACCCCCTCCCCTCATCCCCTCAAATGAGAATTAAACACAAGCAGACACATGCAGCTGTACCCCTCCCCCACTCCCCCTCTCCTCCGGCCGACACACTTACCTATACAGGAGCTGGAGATGGAGGATGCTGTCCTTGGTCCTGATCCTTTCCCTCTTAAAGGGGACACCTGCTTTTATATCCCTGCTATGTCCCCCCTGAATGAAAAATGAAAATAAAATGATTTAAAAACAGCAGTGAGAATTGTAAATGCCAAAATTGCTGCCTCCCTTTCTCTCCCTGTCGGTATCAGCCTCTCTGCTTCCCGGTGGCTGCTCTATGTCTGTGTTTATCTATTGCAGATCTCTGCTCATACTGCCGTCTTATTTTTTGCCTGACAACACTTAGGGGCCTGAGCATGCTCAGTTGGAGCTAGCAGCTGGTCATGTGACTTGCAGCTGACTATGTTTCTGCTAAGGGGGAGAAGGGGGTGAGAAAAATGGAGGAAAATGGCAGTCCTGTTAGTGCTGTGATGACTGTGTGTGTGTGTGTGTGTGTGTGTGTGTGTGTGTGTGTGTGTGTGTGTGTGTGTGTGTGTGTGTGTGTGTGTGTGTGTGTGTGTGTGTGTGTGTGTGTGTGTGTGTGTGTGTGTGTGTGTGTGTGTGTGTTGTCTGAGACTATTTTAGGACCATTCTGTCTGTTACGCTCTCAAATCGTATTTTCTAAAAGATTAAATGAAAAGATGATATACAGTGAAACCTCAGGAACGAAACCACCAAACACTACACGTATTACATTCTAATTAACTCATGAAATGTAGAAGCAATGATACAGTATTTAATGTATATTGCATTGTGTATAGCAATTACATAGCAGCCTATTGTTTAGGATACGGTACAGTGGCTGAATCAGAGTCTGAGACAATGGCAATTAGCCTCTGTGCAACGGTCTTAATCAGTGTTTACCCTGGTTAGATCCCTGCATCGTGGTAAGTACTGACCAATGTAATGGAGAGATTAGGCTCTGGACAAACTGTCCGTTCGGCTCTGCTGTGTGTCCACTCGTAGTAAGGAGCACTGTCTCACTCTTTGCTGATGTGTTATGGCAGGAATTCCAAAGTGCAGTGACCCTTGTAAAGATTCTCTGCCTAAAGACAAATATACAGTGCATTCGGAAAGTATTCAGACCCCTTGACTTTTTCCACATTTTTTAACTCATTAATCTATACACAATACCCCATAATGGCAAAGCAAAAACTGGTTTTTAGACATTTTTGCAAATGTATTAAAAATAAAAAACGGAAATATCATATTTACATAAGTATTCAGACCCTTTACTCAGTACTTTGTTGAAGCACCTTTGGCAGTGATTGCAGCCTCGAGTCTTCTTGGATATGATGCTACAAGCTTGGCACACCTGTATTTGGGGAGTTTCTCCCATTCTTCTTTGCAGATCCTCTCAAGCTCTGTCATGTTGGATGGGGAGCGTCGCTGCACAGCTATTTTCAGGTCTCTCCAGAGATGTTAGATCGGGTTCAAGTCCGGGCTCTGGCTGGGCCACTCAAGGACTTACAGAGACTTGTCCCGAAGCCACTCCTGCGTTGTCTTGGCTGTGTGCTTAGGGTCGTTGGATCAAGGATCTTTCTGTACTTTGCTCTGTTCATCTTTCCCTCGATCCTGACTAGTCTCCCAGTCCCTGCCGCTGAAAAACATCCCCACAGCATGATGCTGTCACCACCATGCTTCACCGTAGGGATGGTGCCAGGTTTCCTCAAGACGTGACGCTTGGCATTCAGGCCAAAGAGTTCAATCTTGGTTTCATCAGACCAGAGAATCTTGTTTCTCATGGTCTGAGAGTCCTTTAGGTGCCTTTTGGCAAACTCCAAGCGGGCTGTCATGTGCCTTTTACTGAGGAGTGGCTTCCGTCTGGCCAATCTACCATTAAGGCCTGATTGGTGGAGATCTGCAGAGATGGTTGTCGTCCTGGAAGGTTCTCCCATCCCCACAGAGGAACTCTAGAGCTCTGTCAGAGTGACCATTGGGTTCTTGGTCACCTCCCTGACCAAGACCCTTCTCCCCCGATTGCTCAGTTTGGCCGGGCGGCCAGGTCTAGGAAGAGTATTGGTGGTTACAAACTTCTTCCATTTAAGAATGATGGAGGCCACTGTGTTCTTGGGGACCTTCAATGCTGAAAAGAAATGGGTAACCTTCCCCAGATCTCTGCCTTGACACAATCCTGTCTCGGAGCTCTACGGACAATTCCTTCGACCTCATGGCTTGGTTTTTGCTCTGACATGCACTGTCAACTATGGGACCTTATATAGACAGATGTGTGCCTTTCCAAATAATGTCAAATCAATTGAATTTACCACAGGTGGACTCCAATCAAGTTGTATAAATATCTCAAGGATGATCAATGGAAACAGGATGCATCTGAGCTCAATTTCGAGTCTCATAGCAAAGGGTCTGAATACTTATGTAAAAAAGGTATTTCTGTTTTTAATTTTTAATACATATGCAAACATTTCTAAAAACCTGTTTTCGCTTTGTCATTATAAGGTATTGTGTAGATTGATGAGGGGAAAAAATTATAATTTAATCAATTTTAGAATAAGGCTGTAACGTAACAAAATGTGGAAAAAGTAAAGGGGTCTGAATACTTTCTGAATGCACTGTAGGACAGTAATCAACTCAGTTATACTGCACAGACATAATTATACAGGACAAGTGTACAAACCTTCTCAGAGGATCACTTCAATGAAAAATTATAAAAACTTGATGAAGATTTGACATTATATGAAAATAAACTATCATCATAGTCAGACAGCAAATAATCTCACAAATCAAAATATGAATATATCATCACAGCCGCTTATTTAATATCTATACATCTATAGGATTTGACTGAGGATTTCACCAGGGTGAGGGTTATCTTACTGTACCTCATAGAGGTGATGTGTGAGACGATAATGCCTTGTGACAGGTGGGGGCTTGGCCAGCGTGACCAGGTGATTGGGTTGGAGGGAATGTCCCTCACCTGGGCAGGTGTCCATTGGTCTAAGGAAGCAGAGCAGAGTGCAGGACACAGCCAGAGTCTGGCCGGGGCCAGGGAGAAGCCAACATGGGCAGTGGCAGCAGCTGCAGCAACGTTACCGTTGAGATCAGGTGAGGACTACTGTAGGAGGGGACAGGGAGGGAGGGGTTACATTCCAGGACTAAATGGTGTACATGATGACATGTAGACAATCGCTTCACAGTTAGAACACTTCAACAGTGACAACAGGTAGGAATTTGCCTCTAACTTGGCTTGATGAGGATTAGGCAGGACATGTACATTTACATTTTAGTCATGTAGTCTCACTCCCATCTGTTATAAGAGCTCGCGTTGAGTGAAAGGGTTTCTGTTTATATAACTACTTTACCAAAAATATACAGCATGATATAAAAGTAAGAGAAAATGTTAAAGAGGGAAACTATCAAAGGTTTGTACTGTGGGAAGGAATATTCAACTGTAGTTTAGCCACAGCAAGCTAAGCCTCAGCTAAGCGCTTCTTCATAATGAACACTAGAGGGAGCTGTTGATTATAAATGATCTCATCCTATAAACTGTCTCCTTCTATCTGTGGTTAAACTGGTGCTGCTGACAGACCCCTCTGAAGTCTCTGAATGAAAAATGTAACTGTTAAAGTGATATGGTGGGGAACTGCCTTGCATGATTAGTAGTATCGTGGTGGTAACTACAGTTATGTAAAATATCGTCGTCATCCTCATCAGATACTATGTGTGTGGGTGAGATGAGTGGAGACTGGAAAGGAGAGAGGTACTGATTTGTTTGAGAGCGAGACACGATCATTTTCTGACATATTTGTTAATTACACAATAATATAAACTTTCAGTCATGGTGCATCCCATGAGGCACTGCGGCTTCGAGGATGTACATGCATTTTTTGGTGTCTCTTTCCTGGGATTTTCACATCTCCCGCATATATTTATGCAACTATCGACTATACAGTGAGATTGAGCATAGTGTCACTGAAATGCAGGTAATTGAATATAAGACGCTATGGTACTCATTCCGATGAGATGTTCAAGAAATTGTACCGCATTCCTGAGTCACATGTCGGCCCCATGCTTCAGAGATGCTTCTCAGGTTCGTGATTGGACATCAGCGGTATCGCATCACCGCACTTCCATTATGTTCCTTTATTCCCCTTGGTTTATAGTTCCAAGCCCTAGTTTACCGGGTTTTTTCTTCAAAGAATACATCATAAATCATACATAAATACATTCTAAATATGTATGAATGATTGAAACCATATATTTTGATTGAATTCATGATATAATTTTAATAGGACCTACTTCTTTATCGCGGACGGATACGTGATGGATCGCACAAAACTAGTTCCGGTTTAGTTTGGGAGATCACCTTGAGCTGCTGGGTATAAGAGAAATACGTCAGTCTAGCAGTCGTGCATCGAGATAAGGTGAGTATTATCACAAGAGCTGTAGCTAGCTAATGACATGATGTACTTTTGTTTTGCTGGACTTCTGTCACCAAATGTCCCTTTTATTCAATTGACGTTCAAATATTCTGTTTTGGCAGCTGGTTTCTTTTGTGGCATAGTCCAGGCAAGGGATGTATGCCAAAATATAACTGTCTAGCTACCTAGTAAGAGGTCACTTAACGTAAGTCTTAACTGTAATGGTCACTTGGAACCATGTTAAACCTTTTCAACTTTCAAACAATGGTGTTGTAGTCATACAAAGAATGGTGTCGTTTGTCAGTGACTAACTCAGTGAGAGGCAGCTTTCTCCAGTTAACTATTCATACAGGTGAACTTACTAGTTAACAACTATTTTCTGAGTGGTGTTATTTGTCATGAACTAACATGTCAGTCTAAAATATTTTTATTTTAAAATGGGAAGAATACGAGTGAGTTTGTCTTCTTGTCTTACGTGGTGGGTGTGGTTGCCCGATGAACTTGGCATTCCATTGGCCAGTTTCTCTTCGCGATATCTCGAGTTCTTGAAAATGTGACGCAGAGATGGAAACGTGACCTGTGGCGCATCAGTGGATGCACTGTATTGCAAACTGATGACTGGGACCAATCTCATGTTACCAATTTAATTAATCGGTTGTTTTAATAATAATTATGAGATGTGCGGTCCACCCGGCCTCCTGAACAAAACTGTTATTCTCACTGTGGCACCTGCGTTGGTAACGGATCCTTTTGTCTGGTGTCCTTTTGTTGGAAATAAGTCTAGAACAAGCACCTTTACTGCAGTAGTATGCCCTCACTGACCTGTCAAACTCTTGGGCCCTATAAAATTCCCGATCCGGAGAACGCGGAAGGAATCCAGACATTAAAACGGAATTCAACAATATTCAAATGTTTTGAACTTTAGTAGGGGAATCAATTAATTTGCACAAGTTTATCATAAGATATTACCAGAAGGCATCAGTGCCTCGTATTTCTGAAGAGGCACGGAGAATTCCCCCCTGTATGTGCGGTGCGCTTAACTACTTTGTGTTGCAGTTAGCGATGATGCTAGTAACATTAAGGCTTTCCCAAAATACTTACCTGGCAGAATGCTACAATGATAATTTGCATCAATCCAGTGGGTTTTTGTTTTGCAAACTACTATCAGATGTGGGTTACAAAAACACCGCAAAAAAACTGAGTTTTGCTAGGTGTGTACTGGAATTAAAGGATAACTACACCCCGAAATTTAGATTTTTTTCCCCCCAGACATCAAAAGCGGACTCCTGATGTGGTTTAAGCATTGTTGTGGACTTAGAACATCCAATTTTAGTTTTTCTATTTAAAAAGTGATTTTTGAGAGTGAACCTGGAGGGGGGAAAAAATTGAATCGTGACAAAAGAAACAGATTTTTATAGGGCACTATGTCAGAATGGATAGGCTTTGACTCTGGGATGAGTTTGTGCAACCTTCTAGAATACCTCTGCAGTGCCTGTTTATTGACTAGTCATCCATCATTACTATAGCGCTATCAGCTAGCCTGCATCAAACCCTGACCTTGGTCAGAGTTCTTCCATTTCTCCCACCTTCCATGTCAAATGGTCATATAGGCCTACAAGAGATCTTGCTTTGCTGGCTTCATACTGTTTCAGTTGGTTTTTGATTAAGCCTGCCTAGACTAGCTTTAACAATTTCATATCTGAAATGTGTGTGGTTAGTCAGTCTCAGAACTAATTTAGGCTTCAAATTAAGGTTTAGTGCTCCTATGTCTGGTTAGGACTATTCCTGAGATGCTCAGCCATTGTTATGGATGGAACAGATTCTTCTGGCCCTGTGTTAGTGTAGGAGGAAATACAAGCCACCCTGGCCCTATACTTTACACTGCATCAGACAGGTCACTTGAGGGAGCCAGCTTCTATTTTGGGGCGCTAGGGCATAGTAGCATATCTCAGTAGGTTAGGAATCTTGTGGAGGAAGGGGCTGGGCTATACTATGGTATGTTCCAACGTATACGTTAGTGCCCTATTCGGCAATCTGCATACCCAGAGTACTGGGCTGGAAGCACGTATGCTGCAGGCCCCACAGTAATTGTCTGAAATACACTCAGTATGGTGTCACTTTGGAAACTTACAGCAGGAAATTACTCAGTGTCAAATCATGAAATAACCCCTAACGGTACACAGGAAGAATGACTAGGCAGCTCTTCCTCTGAAGTTTATTCGCAATGAGGTGAATAAGAAGCCAGAATCCCCAGGTTGAAAACCCCACCTATTACTCATTATTCTGCACATCATACTCCTGGTCTCGTACTCCACTGCCATTGAGAGTTGAGTAAGAAGAATTATAGCCATGGCTCCTCTGTGAACTGTCCTTAACCTGCTGCAGTGTTGAGGGGTGTAGGTCAACAGTGACAATCTGTTTTGCTGCAGTAGGCCTGCCGCAGCTGGTGTCTCTGCCATGCATAGTGGTAGCCTTGCCTCCTGCTCTTCGCTGTCTGGCAATGTGAGACTAGCATAGTGGCTACAGGTGCTGAGTAACGCTAGTCTGCAGCCCAGCAGAACATGGTTATCTGCTGTGCAATGCAGCACAGAATGCAATGGTGTCACCCACCCAGTGACGTATGACTACTGCCACCCCAGGGCAGCATGATGCAATGCACTAATCCCAGGCAGTGTTTTCTCTTCTACATAGGCTTACCCTGTGTTATTATTAGAATACACATCCACCATTTTTAGAGCCCTAGGGGTAATATGACCTAGTGCTGCAAGCATAGTATGGCTGTGGTAAACGGTGGGTTTGAAGGTCTCATGTATATCTGCAGTATCAGGGCAGGCAGCCTGCTCCATGGATGCAGCAGCCTGTACTGTGTGTGCTGCAGCACATTGTCTTCACTGAAGAGAAGAGGATTTATTCCTGAGCCGTGTATAGGCAGGCAAGTCACTCTACCAGGAGTCCATGCTTGTCCGGTTAGCTCTGCTGGGACCGGGGGTCACACAGACTGGGGATCCTCTGGAGGTCTGTGGCAGCTACGTGCTTATACGTCCCCAGGAGGAACAGAAAGGTCTACTGGTATGTAACGTCACATAGCTGGATGACGAGACTGAATCAATGTAGCGTAGAGAGCTGGGCTTCTCTGAGGTCACCAGTGCAGGATTATAGGCTACGTCAGTGTCATCATGGCTGCTCCTAGAATGTCATGCAACGTAAATCCTGTAAGGCAACCTCTTGCTATGCTGCCAATGCGCAGTGGAGGCATCGCAGTGTGTGCATGGCATGCATGTGTGAATTTGTGAGTGAAGCGGGGGGGGGTGTTATGTAGGCATAGACAGAAAGTGAAAGGAAGGGCATGGAGAGCAGGGATGCATATTCTGTTCCAGTGAGCGGTGCTGTTGGAATGGATTGATAGCAGCAGGGCAGCTCTAAAATTAGACATGCATCTGGGTCACTTAGGTTTATTACTGGTGTGTGTCACTGGCCCTAGGTCAGCCCTAACATACTTTACATCTTTGTCACAGGCTTATGAATGGTGTCTCTCAGTAATAAAGGGTGGCTTAGACTGTCTTGGCATGGCCTTGGACTGTAGAGCATCTTTTGGTGAGCCATCATCAGCCTAGCTTTGTGTTCGTCACAGGGTAAGGAGTGTTTCACTGAGGAAGCCTAGCAGGCTGGGTCATGTCAGGACCACCTCAGAGGCTGTAGGATAATTCCAAACAAGTCCCGGTTGATTTCAAAGGAAGGAATTAAACCAAATTGACCATATAAACAACAACTGCATTATAAAGTGGCACTGTATGCATTTTATGTAGCCTATGGCACTGATTTCAATGTGCATAATTCATTTGCAAATGTTGAACTTGATATCGACAACCTCTTGAGTTTGTCAAGTGTTGTTGTTGGTTACCTAACCAGCCTTTGTGTTGGCACAATAAAATCACCCTGTTGGGCTTTCTGCCGGCTGCTGTAAACAGTGTGTTCCAGGGATAATAATCTAGGCCTCATTTGAGATAAGACATTGTATGATTTCTGTTCAGCAGCCTCCCTATGCAGTCTACACTGTGCTCTGTCTGGGGGCTACCCCTAGCCCCTGCTGTCTCATTCTGTGTGTGCAGTTGGGAGTCTGGAGAGAGCAGGATGTGACCACGCTCACGTACAACACTGGGCTGCTGGCTCTGTGATGTCACTGAGCTGCCGCCTATTGGTTTTACTGCTGCTGTGTGGAATGGCCCTGTCACGATGCATTTACACACTGAAAGAGATGAGCTGTGTGTAGGCCTGGTTCTAGAGGGTAGCCTGCCCTAAATACTAGTGATGGTGGGGGATCGATAGTTACATATCGGGATATTATTTTGGACAATATCGCAATATTATTTTTGCGCTAGTTGGCTGTACCTGCACCAAAACTCCAGTATTTTTCCTTCATAGCTTGTTCTCCATCTTCTTATTAAATAGGGAGCCTATTTTTTTTTTTCAGGGCTTTTATTTCCATGACTGATTACTTGTTTTCTTATGGCTCTCTCGTCCCTCTGCAGCAGACATATGCTGAGCAATATGTTTGGAACGTCGAATCGCAATAAAATCACAGTATCGACTCGCAATACAGAGAGAATCGCAATACATATCGTATTGACACCGAAGTATCGTGATAATATCCTAAGGTCCCAGGCAATTCCCAGCCCTACTGAATAGCCTACTTGCAGAGAGGATAATCTGTAGCCAAATGAATGAGAACAAAGAGGTTTTGGGGTGCGGAATACAACATTGGCTAATGCAAATGTTAGGCTAACCAATCTAGCCTCGGCTAATTCAAGCTAGGCTAGTAATTTTGAGGGGAAATATGTGATACGATTGTGGTGTGCTTTTCAGTAAGCAGCGCTATTGAGGAGAATAACGTGCTCTCTCTGTCCCTATGCATTCTTCAGATTATCTCATCTGTTTTTAAGTAGTGTCTTAAAGGTCTGCCAGACTAGTGAAACTGGCATCTGTTCACCACAACATGCACCAAGGTAGACCAACAGATGTAACATATTAGAAAGTTTAGTATTTCCTAGAAGCTCCACCTTGAAGAAGCAATCAGTGAGCATGTTCATGCAAGTGTCACTGTATAATTTAGACTAGGTGAAAGTCAAAACTCTCCACTGGTTAGTGTTTAGGCTACTGCTTGGTAACCCTGTCTGTGTCCAGGGCAGCCTCCAGTGATTTCCCTCGTCATACCTTTATGTGGTATGTAGGCTATATATTGCCACATTCCTGGGTGATATAACCATGGCAACAGAGCCCCTGTAGCAGACTGCAGCGTTGACTCAGACTCCACACTCTCAAAGTAGAGATGCTCCACCTTACACAAACAGCTACCTCATTGACTGTTTTTTAGCCTGCCATGAAGCCATTGAGAATTTGGCCTGACCTACAGAAGAACCTGTTGTGTAATACTGTAAAGATGGACACTAGAAAAGGGAAGAGTCTTGACTCTTGAGCAAGATAACTTTCTAATACTATGAAGTAACCTATTGGGTTTGAGGCAGTTCTTCTCGAAATGTCCCCTTGTTTTCAACAGCTCTGTATTGAGCCATGTTGAAAGTGATCTGTCCTGGGCAGGGAGGAAGTAATGAAAACACTGCCAGCCAGGGCTGCGGGCTGCTGTTGCCATGGGTGACTCAGTCCAGGGGAGGGGGGGGAGAACACAATGTACAAACCGCTCAATGTGCTCCTCAATCTGAGAATTCTGTGGAATGTTACTGGTTAGGAATAGCCTCAACATGAATCTGTAGCCCTGGCATGTTTATAGATCAATTGTATTTAGGCCCATGTCTGTCTGGTGCAGCATGAGAACCAGCAGGGAAGGGGCTTCAATCACACTTCCTGGTTTTTTCAGCTGTAGTTGTATTCTGAATAGGTTCCTCATTCCACAAAGTTATTTGCACAGACTTCAATTGATTCAAAGCCACACACTGTGCCTCAATAAGCTGTTGTGTGCTAATTCATTACGCAATTCTGTGTTGTAGACTGGATCTAAAGTGTATGGTTTCATGAACCAGTGTGGTCCTGTGTTTAATGTGGCAGTCCAGTCCATGACCTGATAATGCTAGAGATTGGAGAAACTGAATTGCGTGAACCATTGGCCCCTTACTGTCTTAGTAGTATGCCTTTCATATCACCTCTTCTCTCTCCCTCTCCTCCTCCAGGACTTCTTCAAATTCTGCCATCATGCCCGGTTCAAAGTCTCAAGACATGGGCTCTGCCTTCGTCCAGACGCAGCAGCTCGGCGCTGCCATGGCCGACACCTTCTTGGAGCACATGTGCCTGCTGGACATCGACTCTGAGCCCACCACCGCCCGCAACACTGGCATCATCTGCACTATCGGTCAGTGGCCACACACTCTCACACTAGGCTTGGGAGGTATCCAGATTGTCAAACCTTCATACCAACCTTGTGCCATCCCGGGATATTCGGTAATACCGGCACTGAACACAAGGGCCGCTATTTTCAAACCCCACTGAGCCTCTGTAATCCGGCGGTTAGCAATGCTAACACGTACATGTGAAATCCCATAGAGAATGCTAACTAAATGCTAACGAACGCATTGTACATTTATTTGTCTCTGACCTAAACTATATAGAGGACTGACATCCTGCTTCAGCTAGATTGCAAACTAGCTACTAAATTAGTAAACCAAATGCACAACTGCAGAGCATTTAGCACATTTTAGACAGTTAACTTAATAGTTATTAGATATCTAGCTGGCAAACTTTTAGTTGTGAATTCATTACTGTAACTAGATGACCTGGCGCGTGCTGCACAACAGTGAGTGACTCACAAGGCTCCGGTCTCTCGTCGTTGTGTGCTTGTAAACACCACGTGACTGGGGACTACCGGTAAGCTTCATAATAAAATTGTGACAGTTGAAATGAAGAACGCAATCTTTATCACAAGTTGACTGCAGGTATTTACTTAAAGTATCTACAAATATTCAAATGTATAAAACAAAACTTCAAAGAAATAGCTTTGACAGTATTGAAAAACATCCCGTGGCTATTTCCAAATACCCCAGTATATCGCCCAGCCTAACACACGCACCCCCGATGGATACTAGCTTTCAAATGTCTGTAGGCTTATACTATTTTTACATCAGCATTTTAAAGGCCCTCTACTATAGGATGATGCTATGAAATGCCTACTGTATGACATCACACTAGTGTATGTATGCTGATATTTAAACCCGACCTCTAACTCCTATCTGTCATAACAGGGCCAGCCTCCCGCTCTGTGGACATGCTGAAGGAGATGATCAAGTCTGGGATGAACATCGCTCGCATGAACTTCTCCCATGGATCTCACGAGGTGGGTTCCCTAGCATGTCTAGACACCTAGACTGCTACAGTGGAGGAAGATCACACACTTCTACACAGCCCTACCCAGGTGGTGCAGCGGTATAAGGCACTGCATCTCAGTGCTAGAGGTGTCACTACAGACCCTGGTTAGATTCCAGGCTGTATCACAACCGGCCGTGATTGGGAGTCCCATAGGGCGGCGCACAATTGGCCCAGCGTCGGCCGGGGTAGGCCGTCATAGTTCAGAAGAAATTCTTATTTACAGACTTGCCTAGTTAAAAAATAGCACACACGGGCTGTTTTTGATGAGCTTTAGGTCAAGTTTAGCTGCTCCAATGTCTCTTCTTAATGCCACTCGTCATTGTCAGTCAGGCATGCTCCTTTGCAACGTATCTGCTACCTTCAGAAGATGTTGTTGAACGTGTGATGTACTGCGTGCCAACCAGGTTGTGCAGTTCAAGGGTGGAGTTGTCTGGCCAGGATCAAAGGTAGGCACTAAACTGTGAGATGGAGCAGACAGCAGTGGAAACCTAACCTGAGGTGGCTTGTGCCACTATAAATACTTAATCTGTGTCTTCCTCTTGTAGCTTTATCACCCCACCCAGGGTGCTGGCCTGTAGCAACAGGTGGAGTCACGCCCACTCGTCACCTGCTCCAATTCCCTGTTATGTAGAGGTCACTCAGCAGGCCAAAGACGCTTCCTCTGTCTTAACCTGCTACTCTCAGGCAGGGGGCCTGAGCCACTCGCCTTGTCATCCTGTCTTCTGACCCTCTACTGACTGTGCCGCGTCATGGAGGCTTATCAGAATGTTAGGAAGGCCACATCCACGTCTTTTATTTATAGCTTCATGGAATGACATTTCCACTTGTTGAAACTATACCCAGTTCTCAGATTACCTGGCTTCGTCTGACTAGCTGATCTAAGGCATATGCTGAGAATGTAGTTATCTTGGTGTAATTTGGCACTGTGCACTATTGGCACCTTTGATGCCAAGGCTGTTTGTGGTGATACAGTAACAACAGTGCAGTATAACTGGGAAGGAGAGAATGGAAATGAAGCCCTGTCTGATTACCTGCCAATTAAGTGCTTAGGTAAAGCGCCGGTTACGTTACCCAGATGGGGAGAAGCATCATGATCCATCTGGGGCAGCTGTCTCCAAGGGCAACTCTAGCACTGCCACTCAAAACCATCAGCATAGTTGTAATGTACATGTGGACAGGCAGGTTGTAGTAGCGTATTTAACTCTTTGTAAACCGTGTTCTCTTGATGAGTAAATGTCCTGGTCATGCTGTCTGTGAATAAGGTTTACAAAGAGGTAACCACACAAGTTTACAACTGCTAACGGGTATTGCGCGGAGTGTCTAATCTGAATAGGGACTAGGCATAAATCGGGTTGACAATAAGCTCTCATGGGCACTTGCCCATCTGGCAAGTTGGGAGCAGTTTTCACATGCCTGAAGATTATGGTTACTTGGCCAACATTTTTATTTGGTTTTACACTTGCACATGCCATAAATTGAATTGTCTTTCACTCCAACATGGGGGAATTAAATTCACTTTTTGATGAACCAGCCATAGTGTCTTGTGAATTAAAAATTCACCAGCCACAGCAGTCCCAAAATTTTTTTAAATCACAGAACTCAAAAACATGCTTTGTTTTGTCCTATTTTTTTTCTTCTTATTTGTCTTTTTTTTGGGGGGGGGGGGGGGGGGGGGGGTTTCCAATTGCTAGTTAGTCTTGTCCCGTCGCTGCAACTCCCATACGGACTCGGGATAAGCGACGGTCGAGAGCTGTGCGTTCTCCGAAACACAACCCAGCTGAGCCGCACTGCTTCTTGACACAATGCCCGCTTAACCCGGAAGCCAGCCGCACCAATATGTCAGAGGAAACACCGTACACCTGACGACCATGTCCGCATGCACTGCGCCCGGCCTGCCACAGGAGTCGCTAGTGCGCAATGGGATGAGAATACCCCTGCCGGCCAAACCCTCCCCTAACCTGGACGACGCTGGGCCAATTGTGCGCCGCCCCATGGGTCTCCCGGTCGCCGCCCCATGGGTCTCCCGGTCGCGGCTGGCTGTGACAGAACCTGGACTCGAACCAGGATCTCTAGTGGCACAGCTACCACTGCGCCACTTGGGAGGCCCATTATGTCTAACTTGCTGAGAAGAGGTATTCATAATGTGGATTCTTTATTAACTCAACTTTCTACAGTAGTCAAGTGAAAAGCATTTGCCAAAAATAGAATTCTATCCCTTCACTGATGAGCGGCTCGTGAGGGAGTTGCTTTTTCCACAAGCCTTTTTCTCATGGCAAATTAATGAAACTGTAAACCCACTTCCTAGCTAGCACACTGGGCAACGAAATGAAATGAATATTCTGTCTAAACTGAAACACTTGACTTATGAGGTGATTTCCTAAATGAAGGGCTGCAAGCGCCAGTTGATCCACGACTCGTGCTTCCGAAATAGGTGCAGCCTTCTAACTGTTTAGAGTTTACTTCCGTTTTTAACAGGGTGTTTTTCCCTTAGTATTAGGAGTTGAGAGCTTAAATTCACCAGATTTGGTGGGTGTTAATTGGTTTTCCATGTTTAGTTTGAGCTTAAACTTGGTGGGCAGGATTTTATTAAATAATAACAACGTAGACTAATGATTCTCAAAACAATATGCTCTTTGACTTACCAAAACAATGTTTTTGTTGCATATTTCAGTCTGAAACCTGCCTAGGTTTAGGGGGGTTGTAACTTATTCTAAATGGCACACTAGCAGTTTACAAAATGGTACAGGAAAATACACACCACCAATTCAAAAAATGCAGCTTGTGGTTGGAACGCAGGCCTACTTCCTACTTCAATCAACCAGTCAATTTGTTTTATTTGTGATCGTGTTCATGAGTGGCAAGGAATGTAGCTTGTCTACAGTTGTGTACCCCATCAGTTATATATATTTTATAGGTAGTATTTCTGCAGGCCTAATGGGAGCTTTTGTGTGTAAACTAGAGGGAGCGGTCGGAATTGAGTGAGACATGGAAGGGGAAAAGGAATGTAGCTTGTCTACAGTTTTATGTATCCCATCAGTTAGATACGTTTTTATAGGCAGTATTTCTGAAGGCCTAATGGGAGCGCGTGTGTGAACTAGATGGAGTGGGGAAATAACTGTGTAATGGCTTGGCCTTGGTTTCTTTTTTTGTTGTGAGTTGCTAATGAACAAATGGAACAGTAGAATCAATGCGAAATAACAGTGGTCTTTGGGACAATTTCACCTGTCCAACCCGGGCAGCCACAAAGCAGATTCCACCTGCTTGACTGTTCAGTTTATCTGCCCAGGGCCATCGGCTAACCGTTAATGTCAACCGCTGCGACATGCATTTGCCTTCTTGATTCGCACTGTTTACATAAAATAATTACTCTGTACTGTATGTTGTAGCTGAAAATATGACCAATTTAAGTGACCTCTTCCTAGAAATCCAGGGAGTGTTTTCTATTGCTCTTCAGAACATCTTTGCCTTAATAATTGAAAACCATTTTAACTTTCTCAGTGGTACCTATACAGAGGGTAGCTAGATATGTTTGACCTACTGGTAACTGTCTAGACTCTAGACCACATCCTTGATTGCGGTCATATTTCGCTCACGTTGATGACCCAGTTGTTGGTAGTAGTTATAAGGCATATCTTGTCTTATTGCGCTACCCTGATATGATGTCAGGTGATTATGTTCAGTTGCGTGACTCATTACACCTACACTAGGTTTCTACCCTTCATGAGTTATCCCCTCCCTCCCCACGCCTGGTCCATCTCTCACGTCATCACTGAAATAAAATGTCAATGATGCGTTATTGCTTTAGTGTTAAATGTACAAGCCTGTTCAAAAATTATTTTCTTCTAGAAAATGTTCTTTATTCTGTTCCCCAGTACCACTGTGAGACCATTAAGAATGTGCGTGAGGCCTGTGAGAGCTTTGAGCCCGGCAGCATCCACTACCGCCCCGTGGCCATCGCTCTGGACACCAAGGGACCTGAGATCAGGACTGGACTTATCAAGGGAGTGAGTCGAAACAATCAACTACCATGTTCCCAGCACACATCAACTGATTGGAGGCCCTATCCAATGTTTACTACACTCATTTTGTTGTAAAGATTATTGAGTACAGATGTAGGATCTTAATTCAAGCCAGTTTGCTACAGCAGGGAAATAATCCTACAGGAAATGTGGATTATAGTTAATATACTTTTTAGTAGGGATTGATCATTTTTTCTTAAGGCAAAATCAAGCCTGAAATTTCAAAGTAGAAATTACAAACTTCAGAAGCCTTTTTAAACCTCAAATACACTACAAGGTTTACATTTCCTGCATTGCAGGAAAGTTCTCCTGCAACCGGGTGATCAGATTAAGATCCTACGTCTGTATGAACTGATATTGAAGGGCTTGTGATAAAGATATCCTGGACTACTTCAAGCTTGAGATTGATATGGTAAAGGGTTGGCTAAAGATTTTCCTTGACCAATTTCAAACTCTGCTCCTTTTTACTTCAATGAGCCATGTGAGTGGTTGAACCCCAATAGTCATGGTTCCTATTGTGACTCATCCATGGTCCTGTGTGTGTCAGAGTGGCACATCTGAGGTGGAGCTGAAGAAGGGCAACATGATCAAGTTGACCCTGGATGATGCCTACCAGGAGAACTGTGATGAAGACAATCTGTGGCTGGACTACAAGAACATCACCAGGGTGGTGGAGCAGGGCAGCAAGATCTACATCGATGACGGACTTGTGTCCCTCCAGGTCAAGGAGATCGGTGAGTTATCTAAGAATCCATGTCTGGCTCCCACTAAAGAACTAAATAGACTAGAGAATATTCCTCTGAGGATCTATGAGCCCTAGAATCCCCTCACTTACTGACCCTTTGGGTGGTTAAAGGATCGAGATGGTTCTTTCCTATTCGTTATAGCCTGGAGATGTAATGGTGTCCTCTCCAATGTGTGTCCCCAGGCGACGACTACCTAATGTGTGAGATTGAGAACGGAGGGACCCTGGGCAGTAAGAAGGGTGTGAACCTGCCTGGTGCTGCTGTGGACTTGCCTGCTGTCTCTGAGAAGGACATCTCTGACCTGACCTTCGGTGTGGAGCAGGGCGTGGACATGGTGTTTGCCTCTTTCATCCGTAAAGCAGCCGACGTGCACGCTGTCAGGAAGGTGCTGGGCGAGAAGGGCAAGAACATCAAGATCATCAGCAAACTGGAGAACCACGAGGGAGTCCGCAGGTCTGTGATGGCATTAAATGCAAAGAAATACAAGCTGATTTTGGACCCTTGGCTAGTAGAAATTGTGCTCGACTGGCCAGTGCCCAAAATCTTTACGTTCCATCACTGAATGCACATTATATTAAATGGCATGCAGTATCTCTTATCATAGTTCATAAACGCGATAGGAATGTTAAATCAGAATAGTAAATCTGAATCCTGTTTTCCCATCCCCTGTGCAGGTTTGACGAAATCATGGAAGCCAGTGATGGCATCATGGTTGCCCGTGGAGACCTGGGAATTGAGATCCCCACAGAGAAAGTGTTCCTGGCCCAGAAGATGATGATTGGCCGCTGCAACAGAGCCGGCAAGCCAATCACCTGCGCCACACAGGTCAGTTTACTTATGACACTTATTTTGAAAAACAGGAGACATTTCTATTTCAACAGGGATGCTACACACGTTTGTTGTGGTACTGTGATGTGAAAGGTTGCATGTTATTACACTGTTAGTAGCCTGACATTGTGAACCCCTGTCCTTCCTACAGATGTTGGAGAGTATGATCAAGAAGCCCAGGCCCACCCGTGCTGAGGGTAGTGACGTGGCCAACGCCGTGCTGGATGGAGCTGACTGCATCATGCTGAGTGGAGAGACCGCCAAGGGAGACTACCCCCTGGAGGCTGTCCGCACACAGCACATGGTGAGAGACCGAGTGCCCCCTACAGTTACCCTCCAGTACTGTCCTTCAGTCTGGGTCTCATCAGCCCCTGACTACCACTCGTCCTGACCTAAACTGTGTAGACCTATCAACAGGAGGGTCAGGACTACTGGAAGTCATGTGGAAGTCAACCACACATTTCTACTTCACATATTTATTCATGTTTTATGTCTTATGTGATGTTTGTCAGGGTCAGCAAAAGCAATCTGGATTTGACCAGTATAATATTGAGTCAAAATGTTGTGATGATCCATAGATGGGTTGGGGATGCTCACTAGGTTTAGCAGGACAGAGTGTAGGGCATGGGTGGAGAATGTGAGATGGGTTGGGGATGCTCACTAGGTTTAGCAGGACAGAGTGTAGGACATGGGTGGAGAATGTGAGATGGGTTTGGGATGCTCACTAGGTTTAGCAGGACAGAGTGTAGGACATGGGTGGAGAATGTGACTGACCCTGCCCTCCTTTTCTTCAGCTCAGCTCTTTAACAGCTGACCTCCACTGTCCTACTCTATTTCTGCTGCTGCACTCCTCTCTGGATGCAGGCAGGAGTGACTCAGCAGTCCTTGAGCACCTGCCTATGAGCTCACTGCAGCATCAAGTCCTTCACACTCTTAAACATGTTTTCACCTCTCTATTAAGAATGCATTGTGAGTTAACTGAAAGCACTGTCCTACACAAGGGCTAACATTACGCTCAGACTAACTCTGCCTCTTAACAGCTTCTCTTTTACTGTCTTTGAATGTTTTCCCTCTTTGTTTCTATTGGACTTTGAAAGCAGTTTCTTACTCGTCTCATTTCCTGTTTGACAATATCGCTTCTTCACCTGTGTGACTGTAAGGCATGCATGTTATAACACCAATTGGCTATAGTCATCTGCCCATCTCATAAAACCTCTTCACAGCTAACTAGTTTGAATGAGCAAAGTCAGTTTGGGTGATATGCTGTATCGGAATGTAATTCTAACTATAGAATTACCATATGATCATAAAAGCAGTTTAGGTTGTGTTTTATAATGCTGTGATGTGTTAGATGCCATAGCTAAATGGAGTGGCTGTGGTGGCCCATTGGATGTGTTTTAACATGTTTGTTATGTTCTTGTCTCACTAAACGGCACTGACTAAACCTACATTTCTCTCCTTTCCCTCTACCTACCTACTCTCTCCTCATCCTATTCCTTTTACCTAAACTTCCTACCCTCCCTCTGTCCTCTCCTCCTATCACTCTCTTTCCTTATCTGTCTGTCGGGCGTTCTCCTTGTCTGTCTGCTACATCTTGCCCTCGCCTGTGCCAGATCGCTCGCGAGGCAGAGGCAGCCATGTTCCATCGGCAGGTGTTCGAGGACCTGCGCCGCGCGGCGCCGCACTCCACCGACCCGGCCGAGGCTATCGCCATCGGAGCCGTGGAAGCCTCCTTTAAGATCTTGTCCTCTGCGTTCATTGTGCTCACTAACTCTGGAAGGTAGGCAGGTGGCTGTAGCACTGCTGGTTGGGAGGGGGACTCAGGAGGTTTCTGTGAAGTCAGAGTAGGGAGAGACAGGGACTGAATGAGAGGGCATGGCACATGTTTACAGGTCCTTACGGTCACAACAAACTGGAGACCACTGAAAGTTGAATTGTTATAAGAATTGGCTATATATCTGGTAGTGGCTCTTATTGACAGCCAGTGTTTTAGTCGTGACACCTATGCATCTCTGTAAATGAACTGGACCAGGACCTTATAAGCGTTTGCCATGCCTCTCCGGTGCGAGGAGCGCCTCGCGGTGGTGTGTCGTGGTGGTGTGAATGAGTGTAACCCCCCCTCCCTCGGGCCCACTCTCACACACACTCAGATTGCTCGGGAGGCTGAGGCAGCCACCTTTCACAGACAGCTGTTTGAGGAGCTGCGACGCACCACCCACCTGACCCGGGACCCCTCTGAGGCCGTGGCCTGTGGCGCAGTGGAGTCCTCATTCAAGTGCTGCGCTAGTGCCCTCATCGTACTCACAAAGACGGGCAGGTAAGAGAAAGGCAGGGAGGAGAGGGACAGGCAGCAGGTAAGGGACTCACAGAACATGTGAACATGTGAACGGCGGCAGGTAGCTTAGTGGTTAAGAGCGTTGTGCCAGTAACCGAAAGGTCGCTGGTTCTAATCCCCGAGCCGACTAGGTGAAAAATCTGTCGATGTGCCCTTGAGCAAGGCACTTAACCCTAATTGCTCCTGTAAGTCGCTCTGGATAAGAGCGTCTGCTAAATGACCAATTATTATTATTATTAACTGGGTTGTTCTAATTGGGGATGCACAGAGGCCACTCTGTAGAGACAGATCTGTAGCTACAAGTAGAACATTTTATTATTCTTTCTTGAGTCCTCAACATTATTGGGAACACCTACATTGGTAGATCATACAGTTTGTCAGGGTAGAAGGTTCTGCAGCTGTATTGACAAAACACTGCAGGAGTCATTGAGTTGTGTTCACCCTCACATCAACTGACCCTTTTGACTGCTCAACCTTGACATTTTCCAGACTATTTTGAACTCTCATTGTGCTGACTTTGTTTGACCAATCTAGAGTGACTGTCTGCAACCCCAACATAACCTTGGCTTCTGAAGTGTTTGACAGGATGAAATGTTAACTTTGATTGTGGCTTGTTTAATGTTCACAATGAGACAAATCCTTAGACGTACATTTTAGTCATTTAGCAGACGCTCTTATCCAGAGCGACTTACAGTTAGTGAGTGCATACATTTTTCATACTGGCCCCTCGTGGGAAACGAATCCACAACCCTGGCGTTGTAAGCGCCATGCTCTACCAACTGAGCTACAGGGGACATGTAGTTCAAATGATCTCCCATTGACAATGCATACTTTAGGTTTACGCAAACCATTTATTTTACTATAGTAGGTCCTCTACTAATCAAATCATTAGTTCCCTAATATTTCAGAAATGCATTTTGTGTAGGTTTTGTTCAAGCCATATTGCCAGAATCTGAAATGGGAATGGCAGCAGGCCTTGGGTGTGTCCTTGGCTGAAGGGTTCTGAGCTGTGTTGTCTGTGTGCAGGTCAGCCCACCTGATCTCCAGGTACAGGCCCCGCGCCCCCATCATTGCTGTGACCCGTAACGGCCAGACCGCCCGCCAGGCCCACCTGTATCGTGGGATCTTCCCCGTCCTCTACAACAAGCCTGCCCACGACGTCTGGGCCGAGGACGTCGACCTCCGGGTCAACTTCGCCATGGAAATGGGTGAGAGTCCGCAGCCATTTCAAAGCTCTTTTCATGAGCCGTAAGAAGATGAGAGCTACTTAAAAATATATATATATATACTTTTGCGATCTACCTTTTTTCTAGCTTTCAAATGGCCACACCTCTCCCCTGCAAGTCTTCCGTGTCATTAGTGTACAAGAGAAAGTATTGCACAGTTTTTTCAATATACCTGGTAAAATAATGGTTAATAAACCACTAAGGGGGGCCCTATAAAATCTATTTTTTTCTGTTTTAATTTTTCTTGGTTTTAAATTATTTAGTTTTTCACTCAATGACAATTGTTCATAGAGAAACAATGACATTGATGGCAATGCTTAAATCACATCAGAAGACTCTTTTTATTTTTTCCCCCTTTTTTTATTTTTTTTTGGTGGCGGGGAAGATTTGATTTGTATTCCCCATTTTAATTGCGCATCTAGCGAGTGAGGAATGTGCCGAGGGGGTGGATGCCCAGTATCCCTTATAGCTCGGGTGTCTACTTCCACCAAATACATCCTTTATGCATGCATATGAGTCAACTCTGACAGATCCAGCTCCGAGAGGCCAGGATCTTGAGCTCCATCAGCAGCAGGTTTTAATTTAGAATGGAAAATGAATGTGTTTGTATACAACAAATGTTAGTGTTGTATCGAGTCGTTCCTCTAATCCAACAGACTCGCACAGAATAGCTTCAAACTACAACGTATCGGAGCCCATGTATCGATTTGTCTTGAAAGGGAAAGATGCACACCCACACTAACTTTCCTTGCTAGCTTACAGCTTAAGTTGACATCAATTCACCTCCCTAGAACTTTGTTTGTGATCATATGCAAAATAGGCTGATTTCAAAGCTGATTGTCACCAAAAACATTCACTGGGTTAATCGTTTCTCCCTCGCCAAACTGACTGCATATGCCTCGTGACTGACTTCCTTAGAAACAGCGTGCACTTTTTAAAAAGCGATTTGCTACTTCTATGCAAATGTTGTTGATCAGTACAATAAAATAAGTCACAAATGGAAGGTAAACCGATTGTCATCTGTAGCCCCATAGACCAAAATAAGCTCAATAACTCAGCATCCTATGAGTAGGCCTAGGCTACATCTTGATCTACCAAGATTATCAATAGATTTACTATTCAAATAAATGATTACCATTATGTTTGTAGTTGGATTGTTTTTTACCAAAGTCTAATTGATTCATTAATGCATACATGGCGGTCTCAGGGAAAAAATTGCAATTTTGAACATTTCAAATGTAATATTAAACTCAATGCCCAAAGATTTGCCAGAGCAGTAGCCTAGTTTCTGTCTGGATCAAGTGCCATTCTTTTGACTTTTGATAATTTAATGTTTTGCCTTTATTGTTTTGGTATCTCAAAATCCTGGTATGGTGACATTCTTTGACATTCCATTGGGATGTGTACGGTATTGACCATGTTGACTTTCCATTGGTATGTGTACGGTATTGACACCTGTGCTCTTTGTTTTCCAGGCAAGGAGCGAGGGTTCTTCAAGGAGGGAGATGTGGTGATCGTCCTGACCGGCTGGCGCCCAGGCTCTGGCTACACCAACACCATGCGTGTGGTCGTGGTTCCTTGAATTATGACTACCCTCCTTTCCCCTTCTCACCCCTCCACTGTCTTCCCCTCCTTGTCCCTCTGCCTCCTGTCCAAAACACCAGGGCTCAGACACTCGTACATCCCACAACAGTTTAGACGCACTGAAACACACCTGGCCTCTTCTTCCTCCCCAAGGACAGGCCAGTGTGGTGACTCGTCCAATAGGAAATCGCCTCCCCACTACAATCCACTCCTTTCCAGGGTTCCCTCACGTAGGTGTGTTCTGTTCTGCCCCCTGTACCCCAGTCTCCAGGGCATCTTTACGCGCCCACCAGAAACAGCTGTATTTATTCACACAAACAAACCCATGTATAACTCTTACTCAAACCAGACTGAAAGAGCGGCAACCTGGCCTGTCTGTCTGCACGTCCCGGGCGCCTCTGTTTAGAGCGGAGAGGGAGGCGGGGCACACCTTAAGAGAGCCTGCTGTACTGTAACTTGGACAAAACACACACTCCCATGCCTATAAAGTGAACAAAATGGTGGCGACCCGCTGCAAACGGCTCTTCTTTAAGGCCCTGTCTCAGTTAAACTCTTCTCCCAAACAGAGCCCTTGTAGTGCTGTCTGTATTTACATTATGTTCTGTATACTTGCTTTCTCTGCACTCCCAATCTACTGTAGACAATGTTACATTCTGTATAATACTTGACTTTTGTGAATGGTGAATTTAGATTCTGGGCATCCAATACTACGTATATTTTGTCTAACCATAGAGAAATCCTATAATGTATTGGGTGTCCATGTTATTTGACTACAGTTACTTTTTGTTTAGTGTGTTGAAAAGTATTATTAGAAAGCCCTTACATTTATTTGTATTTGTCATAACTAAGTTGGCACTTAAGAACCACTGTATGTATGTAAGCTGCTACATGGTTCTCTCAAATTTAATGTTGAATGAATTCAGTACTTTGAGAGTCTTTCAGCGGGCACTGGGGGGTGGACCTCCTGCCCTGCCCCGCCCCCCTCAACCCCATCTGATGGGTGGCGCACGTCTCTCTTCCTTCCTCTAGCTCCTGTCTGTTTGTGACCTAGTGTGTGTGTCTAAATGTCCAACTGCTTTGATTTTGATGGTAGGGTGTAAGGTCTAACAATGTTAAGGGTAATACAATGTTAAAATCTGGTGTACTGAGTTGTCCTTCATTACTGGATTTCAATCATTAAAAAAGATGAGCACCTGTCTTGTTCCTGTCATGTTTGTATAACCAGTAGTTTTAAGAGGATAATAGGGTCAGACAGACTCTGGGTTGTGTACACGCCATCTCAGACCAGCTCGCCCATTTTGCTGTGTTTTGTTAGCCCAGGAGCTACTCACCACTGACACCAAGTGTTAACACTACATAGAATTTACACTCCAAATGTGCCTCAGAGTTCATGTACTTAATGTAATGTGGTCTTATTACTACTTCAAGGACTCCATAGAATATTTGATCTATGATATCAAGAAATTAGGGGAAAGTCAGTGTACTTGAAGTGTTTTGATGACAGACAATTTTTCATTGGGTAATTTTATTGAACAAAGGAGGTGTTAGACTGAGGTCTGTGTTGGTCATGGCTGTAAACCGCCCCAGGATGTCACAGGCAGATGGGGGTTTTCCTTCAGGCCTACAGGACAATCACCAGAAATTCCGACAGACTAAGTCATTCTAACACAGGAACACTCAATTCAAACAATTGGTCATGTGCCAAATACAACCGGGTTAGACTTTACCGCAAAATGCTTACTTACGAGCCCATTCCCAACAATGCAGTTAAATAGATTTGCTGATATATATATATATATACTGAACAAAAATAACGCAACATGTAAGGTGTTGGTTTCATGAGCTGAAATCAAAGATCCCAGAAATTGTCCATATGCACAATGTTTTTCTCATTTGTGCACATTTGTTTACATCCCTGTTAGTGAGCATTTCTCCTTTGCCAAGATAATCCATCCACCTGACAGGTGTGGCATATCAATAAGCTAATTAAACGGCATGATCTTTATACAGGTGGACCTTGTGCTGGGGACAATAAAAGGCACCTCTAAAATTTACTCCTGAGTGGCGCAGTGGTCTAAGGCAGTGCTAACTGTGCCACTAGATCCTGGTTCGAATCCAGGCTCTGTCGCAGCCGGCCGCGACCGGGAGACTCATGGGCGGCGCACAATTGGCCCAGCGTCGTCCAGGGTAGGGGAGGGAATGGCCGGCAGGGATGTAGTTCAATTGATAGAGCATGGCATTTGCAATGCCAGGGTTGTGGGTTCAATTCCCACGGGGGGCCAGTATAAAAAAAATATGTATTCACTAACTAAGTCGCTCTGGATAAGAGCGTCTGCTAAATGACTAAAATGTAAAAATGTAAAATGTGCAGTTTTGTCACAACAATGCCACAGATGTCTCAAGTTTTGAGGGAGTGTGCAATTGACATGCTGACTGCAGGAATGTCCACCAGAGCGGTTGCCAGAGGATTTAATGTTCATTTCTCTACCATAAGCCGCCTCCATTTTGCTTGACGTCATGGGAAAATCAAAAGAAATAAGCCAAGACCTCAGAAAAAAAATTATAGACCTCCACAAGTCTGGTTCATCCTTGAGAGCAATTTCCAAACGCCTGAAGGTACCACGTTCATCTATACAAACAATAGTACACAAGTATAAACACCATGGGACCACGCAGCCATCATAACGCTCAGGAAGGAGACACGTTCCGTCTCCTAGAGATGAACAAACTTTGGTGTGAAAAGTGCAAATCAATCCCAGAACAACAGCAAAGGACTTTGAAGATGCTGGAGGAAACAGGTACAAAAGTATCTATATCCACAGTAAAACGAGTCCTATAATCAACATTACCTGAAAGGCCGCTCAGTAAGGAAGAAGCAACTGTTCCAAAACCGCCATAAAAAAGCCTGACTACGGTTTGCAACTGCACATGGGGACAAAGATCGTACTTTTTGGAGAAATGTCCTCTGGTCTGATGAAACAAAAATAGAACTGTTTGGCCATAATGACCATCGTTATGTTTGGAGGAAAAAGGGGGTTGGTTGCTCTCAAGCCAGTCAAGATGCTCTCAATGGTGCAGCTGAGGATCTGAGGGCCCATGCCAAATCTTTTCAGCCTTCTGAGGGGGAAGAGGCATTGTTGTGCCCTCTTCACAACTGTTGGTGTGTTTGGACCATGATGGGTCCTTAGTGATCATCGAGGAACTTGAAGCTCTCATCCCGCTCCACTAGAGCCCCATCGATGTGAATGGGGGCGTGTTCGGCCCTCCATTTCCTGTAGTCCATGATAAGCTCCTTTGTCTTGCCCACGTTGAGGGAGAGGTTGTTGTCCTGGCACCACACTGCTCATCGTCGTCAGTGATCAGGCCTACCACCGTCGAGTTGTGCGCAGCCACGCGGTCATGGGTGAACAGGGAGTACATGAGGGGACTGAGCACGCACCGTTGAGGGTCAGTGTGGCGGATGTGTTGTTGCCTACCCTCACCACCTGGGGGCAGCCCGTCAGGAAGTCCAGGATCCAGTTGCAGAGGGAGGTGTATAGTCCCAAGCTCCTTAGCTTAGTGATGAGCTTGGAGGGCACTATGGTGTTGAACTCTGAGCTGTAGTCAATAAACAGCATTATCACATAGGTGTTCCTTTTGTCCAGGTGGGAAAGGGCAGTGTGGAGTGCAATAGAGATTGCGCCATCTGTGGATCTGTTGGGGCGGTATGCAAATCATCTCACAAATATTCTGTTTCTCCAGACAAATATTTGTATTATTATTATTTCATGAAAAGGAAAAGGCCTATTGTTGAATTTGCCAGTGGTTTGTTTTGTCTGTGGAATAGTCTCGGCGACATAACAGAAGTCTCGAGCTAACTGAATGTCTGTCGAGAGAGACATGTTGAGGGCATTTCAGATGGTTTGCTGCCATCTTGTGGTGAATTCATACTGAGTAAACAAGACATGGTTCTGCATCAACATTTAGGGGAGGTGGGGAGCTAGTTGAAAGCCAATCCATGTTGCACACATACATGGGGAATAGTTGATAGAGAAAAAACAATGTTATATCTATGGTCTCATCAGTGTACCTTTGAGCAGGCACTGGCGCACCTCCTCTGCCTCATAGTGCATCCCAGTGCTGTTGATGAAGTTGAGGGGCAGGTAGGGCTCAGGCAGAGGGTATTGAGTCTCCTTCCCATTCACTACTAGGGAGGTAGGGCACCACATGTGCTCAGGAACCTAGGTCAATTAACACATACAATGTACACCCCTACATTAGAATACATACTGTATTATTATACTTTATGGTTAGTAGGTGGTTTGAATTAGCAATGATGCTCTATTGATTCAACGCATCAATTGTGTTTTTAGAGGAGTGTGCCCTCTTGTAGAACCTACCCTGATGGTGCCCTTAGTGCCAACGATAACAGCAATAGAGCAGGTGAACACTGCCATTCTGTTCCTGGAGAACTTCAGCGTGACAACCATGCCTTCATCCATACCTAGCACAAACACAATGACATGGTTAATACAGAAATACACCTACAGTATTAACATGTTCAACACATATTGACACACTTTCCCTCCCTCTAACATTATGTTAGTTCTTCCATCATGTCATTTTCACAGATCATTTCATCCACTCAAACTAAAGTAAACACTGGTTTACATCACTACATTGTATGGAGCATGCACTTGCTTAGTAGCACTGTCATTGCAGTGCGTCATTCATATTTCACTTTTGGACTATCTGAATAGCACTAAGAAATATTTTCCTCCAGTAAAAGTGATAAAGAGGTGATTGTGAAGCCTTATCTAAGAGAAACTAGAAAGACTGGCATACTCCCTCCCTGGTAAAAGAATCACAGAATTTACAGATTCAGTATGTAATACTAAAACAGCTGTTGCCCAACTTTTACAAGCTAACCATTGTAAACCTAAAGCTAAACAGTTGTAAAGACACTTGTAATTTAAACCTCAGTGGCAATGGAATGACCTCTGAGTGAACCCAAAGAAAGATTACAGAACAGACAACAGAAACCAAACAACAGGAAGAAGACTGACACTGATACCACAGGACTGTATATCAGAAGCAGGGAGTTGACACAAGGATGAAAATCTTGAAAAGTGAAGGAATATAAAGATATGACCACAGCGTTCTGAACGTCTACAATAGCTATCTGCGAGACTAGGCTATCCCCAATAGCTAAAGGACGAGTAGGCTATCCCCAATAGCTAAAGGACTAGTAGGCTATCCCCAATAGCTAAAGGACTAGTAGGCTATCCCCAATAGCTAAAGGACTAGTTGGCTATCCCCAATAGCTAAAGGACTAGTTGGCTATCCCCAATAGCTAAAGGACTAGTAGGCTATCCCCCATAGCTAAAGGACTAGTAGGCTATCCCCAATAGCTAAAGGACTAGTTGGCTATCCCCAATAGCTAAAGGACTAGTTGGCTATCCCCAATAGCTAAAGGACTAGTAGGCTATCCCCCATAGCTAAAGGACTAGTAGGCTATCCCCAATAGCTAAAGGACTAGTAGGCTATCCCCAATAGCTAAAGGACTAGTAAGCTATCCCCAATAGCTAAAGGACGAGTAGGCTATCCCCAATAGCTAAAGGACGAGTAGGCTATCCCCAATAGCTAAAGGACTAGTAGGCTATCCCCAATAGCTAAAGGACGAGTAGGCTATCCCCAATAGCTAAAGGACGAGTAGGCTATCCCCAATAGCTAAAGGACGAGTAGGATATCCCCAATAGCTAAAGGACTAGTAGGCTATCCCCAATAGCTAAAGGACTAGTAGGCTATCCCCAATAGCTAAAGGACTAGTAGGCTATCCCCACTAGCTAAAGGACTAGTAGGCTATCCCCAATAGCTAAAGGACTAGTAGGCTATCCCCAATAGCTAAAGGACTAGTAGGCTATCCCCAATAGCTAAAGGACTAGTAGGCTATCCCCAATAGCTAAAGGACTAGTAGGCTATCCCCACTAGCTAAAGGACTAGTAGGCTATCCCCAGCCTGACCTGCTGAGGAGTGACGGACTCCATCCTAGCTGGAGGGGTGCTCTCCTCTTATCTACCATCATATTACTCCAGTGCTAGCTTCCCTACACTGGCTTCCTGTTAAGGCAAGGGCTGATTTCAAGGTTTTACTGTTAACCTATAAAGCGTTACATGGGCTTGCTCCTACCTATCTTTCCGAGTTGGTCCTGCCGTACATACCAATACGTACGCTACGGTCACAAGACGCAGGCCTCCTAATTGTCCCTAGAATTTCTAAGCAAACAGCGGGAGGCAGGGCTTTCTCCTATAGATCTCCATTTTTATGGAACAGTCTGCCTACCCATGTGAGAGACGCAGACTCGGTCTCAACCTTTAAGTCTTTACTGAAGACTTATCTCTTCAGTAGGTCATATGATTGAGTGTAGTCTGGCCCAGGAGTGTGAAGGTGAACGGAAAGGCTCTGGAGCAACGAACAGCCCTTGCTGTCTCTGCCAGGCCGGTTCCCCTCTCCACTGGGGTTCTCTGCCTCTAACCCTGTTGCAGGGGCTGAGTCACTGGCTTGCTGGTGCTCTTTCATGCCGTCCCTGGGAGGGGTGCGTCACTTGAGTGGGTTGAGTTACTGACGTGATCTTCCTGTCTGGGTTGGCGCCCCCCCCTTGGTTTGTGCTGTGGTGGAGACCTCTGTGGGCTATACTCGGCCTTGTCTCAGGATTGTAAGTTGGTGGTTGAGGATATCCCTCTAGTGGTGCGGGGGCTGTGCTTTGGCAGAGTGGGTGGGGTTATATCCTTCCTGTTTGGCCCTGTCCGGGGGTTTCTTCGGATGGGGCCACAGTGTCTCCGGACCGCTCCTGTCTCAGCCTCCAGTATTTATGCTGCAGTAGTTTATGTGTCGGGGGGCTGGGGTTAGTTGGTTATACCTGGAGTACTTCTCCTGTCTTATCCAGTGTCCTGTGTGAATTTAAGTATGCTCTCTCTAATTCTCTCGTTCTCTCTTTCTCTCTGAGAACCTGAGCCCTAGGACCATACGTCAGGACTACCGGGCATGATGACACCTTGCTGTCCCCAGTCCGCCTGGCCTTGCTGCTATTCCAGTTTCAACTGTTCTGCCTGCGGTTACGAAACCCCTACCTGTCCCAGACCTGCTGTTTTCAACTCTTAATGATCGGCTATGAAAAGCCAACTGAGAGACCTGAGCCCTAGGACCATACGTCGGGACTACCGGCCGTGGTGACTCCTTGCTGTCCCCAGTCCGCCTGGCCTTGCTGCTATTCCAGTTTCAACTGTTCTGCCTGCGGTTATGGAACCCCTACCTGTCCCAGACCTGCTGTTTTCAACTCTTAATGATCGGCTATGAAAAGCCAACTGAGATTTATTCCTGATTATTATTTGACCATGCTTGTCACTTATGAACATTTTTGAACATCTTGGCATGGTTCTGTTATAATCTTCACCGGCACAGCCAGAAGAGGACTGGCCACCCCTCATAGCCTGGTTCCTCTCTAGGTTTCTTCCTAGGTTTTCGCCTTTCTAGGGAGTTTTTCCTAGCCACCGTGCTTCTACACCTGCATTACTAGCTGTTTGGGGTTTTAGGCTGGGTTTCTGTACAGCACTTCGAGATATTAGCTGATGTAAGAAGGGCTATATAAAATAAAATTGAAAAAAAAATTGATTGAATAGCTAAAGGACTAGTAGGCTATCCCCAATAGCTAAAGGACTAGTAGGCTATCCCCAATAGCTAAAGGACTAGTAGGCTATCCCCAATAGCTAAAGGACTAGTAGGCTATCCACAATAGGTACACCACTAGTACCCCCAATAGCTACAACTAGTATTCCTTCCTAAGTGTCCCATTGCTGTCTCGCTACCTGTGTCCAGACAGACACCGGTGGCTTGGATGCACTCAGGCTTCTCTCCATTGTACACCATGCATATAAACTGCAGGCAGTAGATGCCGATGTCCAGCAGCGCCCCTCCTCCCAGCTCCTTCTCCACCGCTCTGGGCACGTGCATGAGGCGCCCCAAAGTCTGCCCTCACCATCGTCACCTCGCCCACCTCTCCCTGAGACAGCAGGCGCTCGATCTCCAGAGAGGCCGGGAAGAAGCGGGTCCACACTGCCTGGAGCATCGAGGGAGGAGGAGGAGGAGGAGGAGGAGGGAGAGCACTATGGTTACACACATAGACATTAATAAAGATGAATAAAGTATTATTTTTAACACACACACACACAGGGCCGCCTTCACCTGTGTGCTGTTGAAACACTGGCTGGGTATGTGACGTGGTAATAATGCCACAGGTGTAACAGTCCGTATTACCTCCATGAGAAAGACTTTGTTCATCTTAGCAGAGGCCACCAGCTCTTGCACCTCTCTGAGGTTCATGGCCATAGGCTTCTCACACAGCACATTCTTCTTGGCCTTCATGAAGAGCATGCCAACTGGCAGGTGGTAAGGGTGGATGGTGCCTACATATACCACCTCTACCCACACACAGTGACAATGAGGAGACAGGATTAAGGATACATTTTAAGGAATTAGAAGAGGAATAAATCTTATTACTGAACATGTGGCCGTTTAGAAAAATTACATAATAAAAAGCACTAATAAACACTCTTCTGATGAATATTAAGCACCTGATGGCATGGCTAGATTATGTTTGAGACAAGACACTGACCAATCTCTGGATCTCTGGCCAGTTCCTCATAGCTGCCATATGCTTGAGGAATGCTGTGCTTCTTTGCAAACTCCTGAGCGTCCTGTAGTTTCCGAGCTGCCACAGCAACAATCTAGGGATGACCAGAGGGTGGGCTATTTCATTCACTCATCATTTTACATTTTCAACATGTTTGTAGCCTATGGTACTTTTAAATAAACCACTTTCACACTTCTATATTACATTACCAATGTTCATTTAGTTCGAGTTTTACGGTAAACCATTAATCTGTGCAGAGGATACCGTGTGGCAGTAAACAATAATGTAATGTCAGCAACTCAAAAACGTCATTACAGTGGGTCTGTCACATTATAACTTTTCCAATCTACTTAAAGTTAACTACATGGGTACAGTGCAACCTTCTGATTTCTGATCATAAAACAGTTCTGATCATTCACGTTAATTTGAAACCACGCTGACGATAGCAAACTGAGGTTTGAACACGAACACAATAAAGTCTGTGGTGGTGGGTGTCACTGTCTACTGTAAACGGGTATAAGTACCTGATGGTCTCCGAGGGTTTTCAGTGCCACTGTGAAATCGTGGCTAATTTTCCCGGCGCTACAGATTCCCCACCTGGTTGCCATATTGGTGTGTAAAAGAAACTTAGACGACATGTAACTATTAGCCAGCAGGTGGAGACAGACTACGTTTTGATGAAATGTCGAGAAAACGTCATTGATGCGAGTAACCAACCAGTTGTGTTCGGAATATTACAAATCCATCCGGGTATATCAAGCACACACGTTATTAAACACTGGTGTTGCAGTAATTAACATTTCCCAACAGATGGCAGTAACGTGCCATCTTACACCCATAACAGACTCCGAGGTTTGGTGCTGATCGTTATTGTGTCCAATGAATAATTTATGTTGATATTTTGGATTAGGCCTACAACACTTCAAATCTTTAATATAAAATATTAAAATTACTTTTAGATCTACATTATTTCCCCATGTACTGCTTGGTGTGCTGAAACCTTAGAGCTGGCCAAGGTAGCCTATGTGGTAGCCTGTGTTGTGCGATATATAAACTTGCTGACTCATCACGTCTTGTTTTCCACCCATGACTTTGGGAAGCAAATACATTGTTTACTCAGACAATAGGTTTCAATATGGGGGTCTGTCAATGTGTCTATGACAATTCATTTTTTCTCCACTTTGAATGTATTCTGACTGATGATCTCCCTCTTAGGATGAACTTGTCACCTCATGAAATAAACCTCACCATGACAATCAGTGTCCTTTATTGAACCCATCAATCATACACTTCACAGTAACAGACTTTGGTACTCTTAATTTAACCTGTCAGTCTTAGCAGCTCACAGTAGCCTACTAACTCAGGCTTCCTTGTCTTTATCATCCTTTTGTTCAAATTGGTCTCACATCAGGTGCAAGCTGTATAGGGCTAAGTCATGAGTGGATCATACACACTCAATGGCTTGATCCCTCCCTCCTGCCGCACACAGCTCTGTCCATGTCCAGGCCCTGTAGCACAGGTCAGATGGACCATGGTCGAGTGGCGAGTGGTTATTGGCTGTCCTGGTTGAAGACCACTCCCACCTGTTTCATGCACTCATCCATAATCTCAGTGAGCAGGGCCGATTCAGACAGGGGCATTCTGGGGCTCTCCTTCAGTCCTGGGGAAGAGAAGGAGAAATTGACTGACTGTATTGTAAGCAAAGGCTCAGGTTGGAAGCAGCAGGTATAACAACAATGTTATTGTTTATTTGACAGTTTTACTGTTTATTTCCTAGGATCTACCAACAGCATTGCAACTGGATTGTTGTTGTATTTCTGTTCAAACAAACACTCATCTTAGAACAGAGAAATTGTGTTTTTCTCTGGTAAGACCTTGTGAGCCACCATACCTTTGAGCAGGCACTGCCTGACTTCCTCAGCCTCATAGCGCAGCCCAGTGCTGTTAGTGAAGTTCAGAGGTAAGGAGGGCTCAGGTAGAGGGTACTGTGTTGTCTTCCCATTCACCTCCAGTGTGGTGGGACAATGCATGGGACCTAGAACCTAAGAGGACATGAAACATGGCCATTATGGTTTATGTGTTTACTTATCAGTATATTAATAAATCAATAATACATCTCAATGAAATCTCAATCAGTGACATACTGTATATCAGACATTGTTTAGCATTTGTTGGCTCTTTCATCGCTATATTACATTTTCCCTAAATGAAGATAAAACAGACTGGGCAGTTTAAAAGTTGATTCAGTAGCAGCATACCCTGATGGTGCCCTTTGTTCCACTGATGGTGGCGTCATTAGGCAGTGAAACAGCGATGGAGAAGAAACAGAAAGCCAGCCTGTTCCTGGAAAACTTCATCACCACCACCATGGACTCATCCACTCCTGTCAACCATCAACAAGTCAAACAGCAAGTTATATCTTTACACTTCAATCAATAATTAATCCTTGTTGTAGGCCTAGTTAATACTGACCCCAATGCTAATCTGATCCTTGGGTTGTGCCCAATTCCAAACTCATTGTCCCTGTCCCACCATCTGTTTAACACGACCAGTACTTGGCTTACATGACCAGTTAGTAGTATCTTGTGATAGATTGTTAGCTGGCCAGTACGCACAGGACATTTGGTACTACATGTAGGTGCCAAGATTAATACCGGAGTTGAGAAGAACTCCAGTGGCATGGATGGACTCTGGCCTCTCCCCGTTGAACACCATCAGCACAAACTGCAAGGTGTAGACCCCAATGTCCAGCAGAGCGCCTCCTCCCAGCTCCTTCTCCACCGAGCGGGGGATGTGAAGCTGAGGGGAGCCAAAATAGGCCTTCACCAGCTTTACCTCGCCGATGGCGTCCTCAGCCAGCAGCCTGCGAACCTCCCTGTGCAGTGGGAAACAACGGGACCAGATGGCCTGGGAGAAGACAGAGAGAGACCATCACCTCACGGAGTGGACAGACAGACAGTTCCTTTCTATACCTCAACTTGGTAATTTCTACAACAGCCCTCATATGATCAACAAAATCCGGCCATATATTTGTCAGACCTGGGTTCAAATACATGTGTATTTGAGGATCTGGATACTTTTATTTGAATGATTATTTGTACAAAATTGTATTTGAGAGTATTTTCAAATACCTTTTTTAAACAACATATTCAAATACCTGGGTTAAATGTATGGGAGTATATTTGTGTATTTCCAAATACATTAAAATATTTAACTACTTGTCTTTTCAAATAAAATATATCTTAATAGTTACTTTGAATGTACAGTATGTGAAAGCAATTGAGATATTTGAAATAGTATTTGAACCCAGGTCTGATATTTGCTACGGTAATGTGACAACAGTACAAATTGTGAGAATCAAGCAATACATTATTTTAACAGACTGAGATGAGCCTTTCCCACACCTCCATGAGAAAGACGTTGAACTTCCTGGAGGCAGCAATGAGGTCCCCCACCTGCCTGGAGTTCATGGCGAAGGGCTTCTCACACAGCATGTTCTTCCCTGCCTGGAGTACCAGCAGGCCCACGCGCCAGTGCTCCGTGTGCAGCACGCCCAGGTACACCATGTCTGCAGGGACAGTCACACAGTACACAGGCTGGAGGCTGATTTTCAAACACTTACGTCACTAAGCCATTATCTGTGGCTGCACAGCCAGGCCCTCCCAAGCTGTTAACCCACCAATCTCTGGGTCGCTGGCCAGCTCTTCATAGCTCCCATAGGCCTTGGGGATGCTGTGCTTCTTGGCAAACTCCTGGGCACGCTCCAGACTCCTCGCAGCCACCGCCACTATCTGGAACAAGAGGGGAAAAACAGTGGTGGAAAAAGTACTAAATTGTCATACTTGAGTAAAAGTAAAGATACCTTATAGAAAATGACTCAAGTAAAAGTGAAAGTCACCCAGTAAAATACTACTTGAGTAAAAGTCTAAAAGTATTTGGTTTTAAATATACTTAAGTATCAAAAGTAAATGGAATTGCTAAAATATACTTAAGTATCAAAAGTAAAAGTAAAAGTATAAATCATTTCAAATTCCTTATATTAAGAAAACCAGACGGCACAATTGTCTTTTTTTTAACGGTTAGCCAGGGGCACACTCCAACACTCAGACATAATTACAAACAAAGCATTTGTGTTTAGTGAATCCGCCAGATCATAGGCAGTAGGGATGACCAGGGATGTTCTCTTGATAAGTGCGTGAATTGGACCATTTTCCTGTCAAAATGTAACGAGTACTTTTTGGGTGTCAGGGAAAATGTATGGAGTAAAAAGTACATTATTTTCTTTAGGAATGTAGTGAAGTAAAAGTAAAAGTTGTATAGTAAAGTAAAGTACAGATACCCCAAAAAACTACTTAAGTAGTACTTTAAAGTATTTTTACTTAAGTACTTTACACCACTGGGTAAAACACACAGACATTCATTACTGCTAGGCAAGCTGTCAGTGCCGACAGAGAGAGAGAGACAGAGGCAGGAGCAAGAGAGACATCCAGCATGTGAATGAAAATAGAATGCGTTTGTTTGGGTGGAGTGAGGTACCTGGTGGTCTCCAGGAGGGAGGGTTTTCATGGCCACACTGAAATCGTGGCTGATCTTCCCCACACCGCAGAGTCCCCACCGGGTCGCCATGTTGAACAGATGGTGGTTGGCAGGTAAGAGGGGCTGTGACTGGGCCTTGGGTCTGAGCTGGGGAGAGCAGTTGTGACCTTGTGGAGTGCTGAGGGGTCAGATGTAGAGGCGCTCCACAGCGTGTCCAGTCCACAGAGCTGGTAGCTTCACCCTGGAGAGCATGATGCTGCATTTATATGCTGGAGAGGCTGGGAATGTCAGCTCTCCACTCTGCTCCCCCTCGAGAGGTGGGTGTATCTCACACCTACACACACACACACACACACTCATACACGTAAGCATACACACGCACACACACACACACAAACACACACACACACACACACACACACAACCTTCAGAGCACCGCCACAGGTTAATACAGCCATGTAATGCTGATACAAGTCTCTCACAACCAGGTCAAAGCAGTTTATACCGGTTGTCTCTGACAATCTGTAACAGAACAGTTCAATGGGGTTCTCCAGCAACATTAACATTATGGGGAACTGGAGGGTTTAATGTGTACAGACATACTCACCTTGACCTCACATAATCACTCTCCCAGAATGCTGCAGGTCAACCCAGGGAGGCAGGAACCATTAGGAAGGAGGTAGGGGGCTGTTTTGTTCCCCACTGGGGAGGCATTGATTAGCCTGCAAGGGCTTGACAGCAGCACACAGGCCAATGGTTAAACTGGAGCCCCACAGGGACCACTGGTGTGAACAAGTAGGCTATGCGGGGTTCACAAGCTCCCATAGGAACAAAACAGTACAGCCCAGCACAGCTGTTTAGCTGCTGGTCAATACACTGAGCTAGGATGACTATGGAAATGAGAGAGCTCTGTTGCCCTTGGGCTAAATATTATAGTTATGAGGCTTGTTATTGTGTAAGATGCATTACCAGAACACACCACTAGATGGCAACATGTTGTAAGTGGTGTTCAGGGATCGTGCAAAGCTCTGAGAATTTCAAATTGATTATTGTTGTGTGTTACATTATAAAAGCATCATCAAGTATCAAACAAAAATAAAAAATAAAATTATTTTTGGAAATGGCCAGTTAGAAAAAAAAGCATCTGGTAAAAAAGCATCTGGTTAGAGAGAAACATACATTTATTTTGTTTTCTAATTGTTGTGCAACATAAAATTATTGGTTTTACGAGATATTTCAGATTGATGTATTTATGACTATTATCACTTTTTATATGATAATAAGCCAAAAAAATAAATATATATGGGTATATTCTTTCCACATATTCATTAAATAGTGTACTCTCTTCCTCTATTTTCACTATTTCAAACAGATCCCTGGAGATTGGATTCAAATGACAACATTGTCGGCAAACAATTCTCATTGTGAAAAAAACTTAAATTTTATCAATGACTGGTCGGCTGCTTTGCCTTTGTGTCTCACTTCCAAAGGCATTCTGGGAGCTGTGTGCCGTTGTCATAACGACAAGGTACCAGCTGGGCAATTTGTATGCAAATGGCATCAGGCTTGGCCTAATCTCCCTGCCTATACCACAGGACCTGGTTGCCATGGGAATGCCCATCTCCGCCTTGGGTGAAATGTTACACTTTTGTGTGTACATTTTGTGTGCAGCAGGAAAGGTGCACGTAGTGATGTCACTGCCTGTTGGGTAGGGAGAGAAAGAGAGAGAGGGAGAGAAGCAGGAGGAGTGAGTGTCAGTCAGGGCCGTACCTGAGAGGCCTGGTCCATCTGGATGTTGGAGGCATGGAGGGAAGGATTGGGCCTGGTGGCACTATGGCAGTGCCAGCTGATGGGGCAAGATAAATAACAGAGGCTCAGGTGGTCTGCTGTGGAAGTTCTAGGCAGGGCTGGCGCAGAGAAGAAGCCAGGCACTGGGACCCAGCTTTCTCCCACCAAGCTGTGACACTGCCAGCCATAAGAGGGAATGAAAAGTCAAACTTTCTTTGCTGAGACTCATCAAGACATCTGTCTCTGTTTCCAGCATGGCCCTCAAGGTCAAGAAGAGGGTATGCGTGCCTCTGAACTGAAGACTAATCAGGAACGCTCTCAGATCTGACAGAGATGGGCTGAAGGACAGGAGGGTTGGCATGGTGTGGGGTGGGACCAGGGGCCCTGGGGGGATTGTGTTTGAGATTGGAAGATGAGATGTCATACAGTAAAGATGGAGTTGGCTCCAGGAACAGAGACTGCTGATGAGTTGAGCCGAGTCAGGACGTTGGCATGCAGGAAGCTAGGCGGGGGCTTCATTAATTCACCACAGCCAGGACGATTGCCTTCCATTCCTATCACTTCTCACTGAGTGCTTATTTGATTAAAATTTCATGCATCATCTCTGTCTGACTGTGTCCCTGGCTTTGTCACTGACAGAACTGGGGGAGTGTTGGGGGCTGGGTGGCTATCAGAGATGTCATATGGTTAGTCACCGTGGTTGGTCTCCATGGCAGGAGCCATGTTGTTGTTGTGTGAAGGTGGTTGATCACAACAGACACTTTTGTCTTTGCATTCCATCACATCACTTCATCTTAGCTTTCAGCTGTCAGTAGAAGTGCCCTTCTTATGGAGCTGCAATAGCTGTGCAGCTATAGACTTCATCCTACAACACAACATTTCATCTCTGACTTGAGCTTAATGGGAAATAAAAAATGTCCATGCAGGGAGAGACGGTATAATCCTGTTTTGATTTAGAGGGTTTCTATTTCCGCTTAGACACAGCTGTCCATAAGTGAAATATACTGTATATCTAGTGCTGAGTGTATTTGGGGGGACTAGTAATCACTGTATTAAAGGAGCCACCATCCCTCCATCTGTAACTCAAGGTCACTGCAGAGGGAGGAGGAGTGACAGCCAGGCGAGGAGAGGGAGCGAGCGCCAGGCTGGTGAGGAGAGGAGGTGCAGAGGACAAGGAGTTTGAGGTGGAGGGAGGCTGGGAGGAGAGCTTGATGAATGCGGGGGGAGAGCAAAGTGTGCAGGGGACCAATAAGTCATTTTGTCAACGGAACAGGGTGTACTGATGTTTGGGGGCTGCAGTTTGTTTCTTTCCATTACAAAAAGTGTGATAGAGCAGAAGGATAGAGCTGAGGAAGAGACGAGCTATAAGGCTGTAATGGCAGTCTTTGAGCTTTTGCATTGTGTCAATCCTTTGGGAGTCATATCTGTATCTGCAGCATGTACCCATTGGATGAGACTATACCGTAGCTGACTTAGCAGCCCTTCAGTTGGCAGGGGGGGGAAGAGAGAGAGAGAGACCACTTATTCACCCTGCACACCCTAATTGACAAACAAACAAACCAAAACAAAGGCAAAGGTTTCGCCTGCTTTGTTGATTTAAAAAATGTGGCATGAGGGTCTGCTATACAAATTGATGGAAAGCGGTGTTGGGGAAAAAATATACGACTTTATAAAATCAATTTACACAAACAACAAGTGTGAAGTCAAATGTCTACTGTTTGCGGATGATCTGGTGCTTCTGTCACCAAGCAAGGAGGGCGTACAGCAGCACCTAGATCTTCTGCACAGATTCTGTCAGACCTGGGACCTGACAGTTCATCTCAGTAAGACAAAAATAATGGTGTTCCAAAAAAGGTCCAGTTGCCAGAACCACAAATACAAATTCCATCTAGACACCGTTGCCCTAGAGCACACAAAAAACTATACCTACCTCAGCCTAAACATCAGCACCACAGGTAACTTCCACAAAGCTGTGAACGATCTGAGAGACAAGGTAAGAAGTGTCTTCTACGCCATCAAAAGGAACATAAAATTCGACATCCCAATTAGGATCTGGCTAAAAATACTTGAATCAGTTATAGAACCCATTGCCCTTTATGGTTGTGAGGTCTGGGGTCCGCTCACCAACCAAGAATTCACAAAATATGACAAACACCAAATTGAGACTCTGCATGCAGAATTCTGCAAAAACATCCTCTGTGTACAACGTAAAACACCAAATAATGCATGCAGAGCATTAGGACGATAACCTCTAATTATCAATTTCCAAACCTTCCATAACAAAGCCATCACCTACAGAGAGATTAACCTAGAAGAGTCCCCTAAGCAAGCTGGTCCTGGGGCTCTGTTCACAAACACAAACAAACCCCACAGAGCCCCAGGACAGCAACAGCAACACTATTAGACTCAAACAAATCATGAGGAAAAAGATAATTACTTGACACATTTGAAAGAATTGACCAAAAAACAGAGCAAACTGGAATGCGGTTTGGCCCTAAACAGAGAGTACACAGTGTCAGAATACCTGACCACTGTGACTGACCCAAAATTAAGGAAAGCTTTGACTATGTACAGAGTCAGTGAGCATGGCCTTGCTATTGAGAGGCCGTCATAGGCGGACCTGACTCTCAAGAGAAAACAGGCTATGTGCACAATGCCCACAAAATGAGGTGGAAACTTAACTGCACTTCCCAACCTCCTGCCAAATGAAATGTATGACCATATTAGAGATACATATTTCCCTCAGATTACACAGACCCACAAAGAATTCCAAAACAAATCCAATTTTGATAAACTCCCATATCTATTGGGTGAAATACCACGGTGTGCCATCACAGCAGCAAGATTTGTGACCTGTTGCCACACGAAAAGGGCAACCAGTGAAGAACAAACCATTGTAAATACAACCCATGTTTACGTTGATTTATTTACTTTAACTATTTGCACATCATTATAACACTGTACATAGCCATAATATGGCATTTGAAATGTGTATTCCTTTGAAACTTTTGTAACGTTTACTGTTAATTTGTGATTGATTATTTCACTTTTGTTTATTCTCTATTTCACTGGCTTTGATAATGCGAACATATGTTTCCCATGCCAATAAAGCCCATTGAATTGAATTGAATTGAATTGAATTGAATTGAATTGAATTGAGAGAGAGAGACTGGGTGGGTGGGTGTGTGATAGATGATGTGAGTGCTGTTATCAGTTGCTGCTGGTGGAAGGACATCCACATCACATCAGGAGAGTGACACCTGATACGACTCTTCCTGGCCTGCCATGGATAACGTGCGGTTTCCATAGGTTTGATGTGTTTGATACCGTTCCATTTATTCAATTCCAGCCATTACAATGAGCCCGTCCTCCTATAGCTCCTCCCACCAGCCTCCTCTGCTACTTTCATCTGTGGCCACTCGCCTGTGCAGACACACCTATATGGATTTGACCCAAATGCACATTATCCATGGCAGGCCAGGAAGAGTTGTGTCAGGTGTCACTCTCCTGATGTGATGTGGATGTCCTTCCACCAGCAGCAGCTGATAACAGCACTCACATCATAGCAGGAGACAGGAATAAATATTCTGGAATCTGAGGTAGTGAGAGGTGCTAGAGGCTTCCTGAGTTGAGGGTAGAGGTGCTTCTCTTTTCCCTCAGAGATGTGGAAATGTGATACTGTGGTCATTATCTATCCCGTTTTGTACCAGCCTGTAGTAAACATTAACAAAGCACTGATACAACTATTATCTGTCTCTATCATTAAATGGAGCCTGTCCTACTCAGAGAAACTGTTGTATGTGTGACACTGAAGCTAGACACACTGAAACATACACACAGTACACAATTTGAGCCCTTTGATAAAAACAGCTGTGTCACTACTATCCCAGTGCACAATGGAGACACTAATATCTGCAGACTGACTGAGAATAGATTGTGTAAGGAGATATATAGTCCATCAATAGGCTCCCACTGAGGAGGGAGTGTCAGACATGGGGAGAGCCAAGAAGATGCAGAGCAAATACCAACTCCTATCAACCGGTTGATAACAATGTCCTTTACAGCTTTGGGAGCTTCCATTATGTCGACCTATCAACCAGTTGATGTCAACATATCAAACAGTAATCTACCAACCAGTTGATAATGTGCCAAGACACAAGGCTAATGTCAACCTCTATCAACCAGTTGATAATAATGTCCTCCAGTGCATTACGTCCATTACGCGATAGATCCATAACCCTTGGAAGGTCCAGAGGGGTGTATAGAGGTGTTGGTGTTGGGCATGTCAGCACCCTTCCTGCAGCCCTCCTGGAGCCCTCCTGCTCTGCCCACTCAGCTGAACCCCTCTGTGGGAGTGAGAACCATTAAGCAGCCTCCACACTTAGCTGTGTTTCAGTGTTTAATTGCCTGATACGGCCTGTAATATTTTTATCTGCCGTCCCGTGGCGGAGCGGTGCCATGGGAGTAAGAGTGTGGCCCTCTGTGTGTGTCATGCCTCGGTACACCCCTGACAGCAAAGAGAGAGTGGTGCCTGCCTCCCTGCCCGCGCTTCATGCACCTGCAAGTAAAACACTGACCCAGCACCTCACCCGTGGCACATCACACAACATCCATACTCAAAATAAGTGCATGCTTTATAGAGCTCTGTAATTATCATTTCAGAGCTCATTGGTTATTTACTTGCACAGTTTTAATGATCAATTGTTGTGATGGAAGGATGTTTACTGTAAATGTTCTTTCGACATGGAAGAGACTTGGAGGGAGGTCTGAAGAAAATGCATCATCCACCCATCTGTTATCAGTGTCAGATATGAAGCGTCTGCCTCTGGGTTTGGTGAACACACACACACACTACACACCTTCCTGCTGGCTGCCAGTTTTATTAACTATATGCTTGTCCACAGTCATAGTGGGTTAAGGCACTGGAAGCTGGTGGAGGGAAAGGTGTCGCTGAGAGCACCAGCAAGAGAAAGAGAGAGAGAGAGAGGAAGAGGGGGAGGGAGAGGACACAGAGGAGCCTGTAATGGAATGCCTGAGCCCACTAACTGTGGACCAAGATAAAAACAGGAAAAACCAATTCTCTCCTTTTGCCAACTGAGCTGTAGCAGAGGATTAGAAACTGGAGTCTGCTTCCAGTGTATCTCCCCAGAAGTGTGAGCTGTGTTTTATGTGGGGAATTATTGAAATCGTTCGCCGTCTCACTCAGTGGCGGCCTGGGTAATTTGATGGCGGTAGCTCCACACTCTGATTGGACACAGTTAGTCACGCCATCTTACAAAGCTACCATCCCTCAACAAAGTGGGCCAAGCCAGAGAGATATCATGCTAAATGTGCCAAACATAAATAATAAAAGTCAATCAGTGGAATTCATGACTGAAGCTCATCTATAGAACAAATGCACCAAAACATATCCTCCATGTGTTATTATAGCATCTTGGCCAAAAATGTGTGTTTGGGATCTTAACCCATTACACTCGTGGAAATTGGCCTATATGGATAGGGCCAAATGTAAATGTTTCTTACAGAAGAAATATGGAAAGCATATGCATAACCATGGTAGCAATTAAAAGGGAACAGTTTGGAGATTATGGGGAAATTATTAGACTAAAGGTGAGGACACAACAGTTCACCTGACACAAGACTGAATCCAAACATTACACTGTTGATTTTATGTGCATTTTACATTTACTGTACTTTCTACAGCGTTTGTCAATAACGAAATCTGAAAATACTCTGGATACATTCAGAAACATAATAAGACTATTCATTGACATGTTGTAGTAGGTGCGAGATAAGAACAAACTATTACAAGGGTTTATGTGAGAGATCTAACTGGTCTCCAAGTGGCCACACACACCTCTCCAAACTGTGCATAGTTCCTAAGTAATTTCAATGCACTTTTATGACTTAAGGAAAGAGCCTTCAACTATAACGTGCTTTTTTGAGCTCTCATAGCTTTGCCATTGAGGAACTGAAGCAAGCACACTTGTAGGTTTTTGTTTGGAACACAGCCCATCACACAATTAAAAACGTTCAGTATAAATCGCCATCTGGGATAGGTGGGCATAATTTGAAAGCTTATTATATTGCCAACATGACTAGCTAAGTTTTAAAATGCGATCTGACAGTGTAAAGCCTTCAAAAGGCACTTCAGACAAACAGATTGTAATTTTGGTGTGCATGGAATGGAGTCATGAGCTCATTCAAGTGCGTGTTCTGTGGCGCATTTTCTTCACAATACGACAAACATAGGCTCATTCTGTTCAGGACAACCCAGGGTATAATGCATGTCATTCTTGTGACTGTGGATCAAACATAGTGATCAACTGCACATGGGGACAAAGATCGTACTTTTTGGAGAAATGTCCTCTGGTCTGATGAAACAAAAATAGAACTGTTTGGCCATAATGACCATCGTATAAAAAAAAACGTTGACACTGTAAACGACTTGAGTTTTCAAATATGGAAATGTGAAGTGCACATTTGGACTCCTGGGTGTGTGGTTTGCTTGTATGACATCAAAGTGGTAGGCCTATTTATTATAATCCTCAACGTCTCATCTTTTAGAACATATCGACTCCTCTCGATTAACAGCATTTCCCTCACTCAGACAATAACAAATGTGCAAAAGTAGCCCAATTAGTGGGAGGGATGGTGGCATCTTGATATGCGCGTCAAGTTTATAACGTCTGTCAGTCAAAACCTATACAGCGCTGTTAAATGGAGAACCTGAGCTCTGACATCATGTATAGCATGTTACTGTACAGTCACTGTGTTCCAATTTAGGCGCTTATTAATGACTAAATCTGCCATTTTCAACCAGTATATGGGATGACGGACTATGAGTGGAACGGTCTTTTCAACTTGTCTATGTAAGCATTTAGACATGTATGTTTCTTATACTGTATGAATATACAGTGTAATCTCTTTCAATCCAGTCACCAAAGTACCAGAGATATATCACACTTCAAAAGAAATAGGTTCTTGAATATGTAAATCAAAAAAATAAACAACCGCATGAATGGGTAACAGGCATGGAACCAACATGACTATTCCTCAACAGAGCCAGAAACATTGCTTTCTCTTTCAAGAAAATGAAACATTAATTATCTGAATCCCTGTGTGGTTGACTCATAACAATCATGAAATATTCAGTTTAACAGTCTCCCTTTTAATCCCAACGGCTGGGGCAGGATTATAACAACCAGAACTGGATTTTCAAAAACTGCCTCTGCCTCTCTCATTCATATTCATATTCTCCCACAAACTTGTTCCCTTCACCATCCTTCAACCTCGCTCTCGCTCCCCAGATCCTCTCTGCTCCATTTTCTGGGTCCTTTTGTTCTGATACTCTCCCTGCCCTCTCACCCACCTTTAGCCCCACCCCCTCCATATCTATCCACTCCTCCCTCTCACCCAGTTCACATTGCTCTGGTGGTTTTGGTACAGTAAGACATCATACTGTGAGATGTGTGGTTAAACATAAATGCTACTGTATGAGTATTGCAAACAAAGACAACCCCTGAAGCCCATCAGAAACACCAGCAGTAGTAGTAACATCAAAGGAAGCTTGGAATATATTAGTTCTAAGAGTAGTGGAAGCTAACTATTTTATGCAAATGAGGATCTTCATATTTCAATGCAATACATTCTGTAATGTTAATGGTTCATTCCTGGGTCTGGCCAGCTCATTTCAGGGTGATCATACAGTTGATCAACCAGAGAGGAAGAGGCAAAGCTTGTAACCCAGACGTGAAAGTGAGAGCTCACAACTTACCCGGACCAATCAGATCAAGGCGAGGAATTGGGTTGCGGCATCCCGGGGCGGGCGAACTCACGGGGGGTGTTGACTATACAGCACATCACGTGGTGAAACATTGGAAGCCATTCATTTTCAATGGAAAGAAAGCAAAGAGAAACGAAGTGGGAGGGTGACCGTTGAGCGAAGCTAGCATGGGCGAGGGAGCTGAACAGGGTGGGACTACAGTTGGGGAAAGCTGTACTTTATGCAAATCGTCTGCAATATCGTGGCGCAAGTGACCAATCTAAGCTTACCATAACTTCCAGCCTCTACTGGATTGGCTGTTGATACCTAGCACTACCTAGCATACTAGCTAGCACCCACATGAGGCTTGAATGACCCTCCAAATCGGAATTACAAGTGTGAAACCCGAGTTGCCCAGTTTCACCACTGACCTTTCACCTTTTCAACCAAAAGATAACAAATGTGTTTTTGACAACTACAACCTTATCAATATGGATAACGTAGCTAGTCTGACCATATTGTCAATGCTAAGCAAGCTAGATAACTTTATTATTAGCAATGTTAGCAAGCTTATCAAGCTAACAGTTCCCAGTTTCCTATTTCCTACGAGCACATGAAGCCAGCATGAATAAAGATATCCCATAAAGGCCATTTACCACTGAAAAAAATTGTCACAGTTCTGGTCTGCTTAAACCATGGGTGGCTCTCCCCATAGAGATAGACCGAGGACTCTACCGAGGACTCTAGTGCCCAAACGCCAGTTTTAGCATGGGCAGCGCCATTAGGGACTTTCACCATTTTGAAGTCATCAACTGGGTGGGACTTCCTATGTGTTAAGGAAAGATCACATAATTCCATCCAGGTCATCAGGGGATATCAGTCAATGAATCATCCTCATGAGAAAACATTCCATAACTGCAGGTGGCAGTAAATCGCTACAAAAAAGAACTACTTAAAAATGGAGATGACTTAATGGTGCTGCCCATGCGCTCACAGACACCACAATGGGACAGATACAAAGAAGAGTCCTCTATCATTCTCCATTGGCTCTCCCATAGGCACCAATGTGATAGCAGCTGGGTCTGGTCTACTTAGTTAATTGACTGTATATGAACCAGATTTTATTTTTCCTATGAAATGTCTCACTTTCTCCTTCGTCTCTGACTCGGGCCTCATCTTTCTACAATAAGTTTCCAAGTCTAAAATGTTGGAGTTTCCGAGTTCTGAGTTGCCTTGAACACATCATTACCCCAGTATGACTCACGTGACTGTAGTGAAAGGTTACACTTTGAGGGACGTTTGACCTCCATACAAAAAATCCCCACTTCCTCTGCTTCGCGCTGACAGATTTTAGTGCGGAATCAAACCTCCCGCTTCACCTCTTCCTCTTTGCCACTGGGTGATAGTCAATTGTTAATTTTCTTATGAATTTGGATTTATAGTTCTTATATTGTGCTGTATATTACTCTATGCTGTACAGTAGGCCAATAGAGAGCATTAGTAATGGCGTCTTTTTGAAGGCACTAACTCCGCCATGGTTCGTTGAACAAAGTCTTTAGGAAAAGGAATGGAGTTTTTGTAGTCGTTTTGGATAAACGCTGAAAATAATGTTTTGGGTAAAGACAGGCTTAGGAGATCTTATACGTTTTGTTCTATGAGATAATATTCATCAGCTAACGTCACCTTTTGTGAATTTTGAAGCATTTATGTAATAAGAAAATTAACAATGCACATAGAGGCTTCATAATTCATAAAGGTCATGTTAACTGACTGATATTATCTCATAGAACAAACCGTATAAGATCTCATAAGCCTGTGTTAACCTCACACCTTATTCAAACCTATTCTTTCCCCATTCATTTTGCCCATAGGAATGGCTGAACGAAGCAGAGGTAACTCATTTCCAGTTTTTAGGACTACAAGCTGGCAAGCTCTATAGGTCGTTATCAATAAAACGTCACAATAAGGTGCAGAGTGTTCGATTTGCCTGTTGGGGGGCAAGGAGACCTTTAGCTCTGCTAAAACCATTGATAACTGCATGCCGTTTTCAAGGGATTGTTAAACTATTTGGTTTTAATATAATCACCTCTTGAAGAGCATAGTCAGTGCTACAAATGTACGATTATTCCATTCAAAACAATTGCGCACATTTAGCTCTATCATCAGTTATACAGCAAGTAACTGCATGCTTTTCATGATCAGTAAACATCAATTGATCATGTAATTTCAGATATGTGAGGGTAGCCTCACGCCAGCCCTTGATCATGACTCTCAGTTCCATTACATTACACATAAGAGTAATTGGACGATGGAGTCTTCTGTAAGGGGGAGTTTTGTTAAGATCCAACACTCGGTTTTTACATTAACATGCATCGCTTGCGGTACGGTTTTGGAAGCACCTTATCTTTCATATCAGCGAGAAATGATTCCCCCCCCCCCCCCCCCCCAGCGCTTGTTTATGGAAAACAGACGGAAGACAAGAGGCGACCACCTGTGCTAATTAGCTATCTTGCATGCTCCGAACACCTGTGTGTAATGTAAGTGTGTAACTCTGGAAGTATAGCGGAAGTGTAGTTTTGCTGGATGGAGGCACCCATAGCTGTATGGATCTGTGCAAACTGCTACAGAAAGAGTATATTTTTTATTTTTACGGATTCTTTCTCGCTGATGAAAGATATGTTTCAAAAGCCATATCGCAAGCTATGATTATTGATGTTTCTAAATGTTAAAACACAGCCTCGGTATTGTAGTTCACATGAGACAGTCATGGGCAAAGCTAATGGCTGAGAACTGTAGGGAGAAGGCAGAATGCCGCCTATAGTTTTCGAGAGCTAGCCTCATGATATTTCTCAATATTGGCCAACATTAATTGGATATTTGAGTGATATAAAATAAAAGTGAACTATACCTGACAAGTATGAGTGGTTTAGGTTAATTTCCCATCCTTTGTGGGCTCTGCCTGTCAAGCAGCAGAAGAGCGTATTTGCTAATGTACTGCTAGCTAGCTGATATTGTTTAATTTGCAAGTTACCAGTAGAAACTTACAGTTAGATAAACATAGTGGTAAGTAGACCTAATGTACTTTTTTTGTCCAACCAACGTAGGCCTACCTAGTGAGGTTAGCTAACATTAGCCCCTTTTCAACATTGTGTTTAATCAGGATTGCTGCTGACAGACATAATAGGCTACATTGCTTGATGGACCACGTCAAATTGGCTAGCTAGCTAATAACAGATCACGTCAATATGGCTAATTAACAAGCTAACTTTCAGGGGATAAATTACATGGCTGTATATCGAAATATTGTTTGATTTTCTTGCCATCTATAGTGGTGATGACAATAGTCTGACTGACAACTTAACCAGGACGAGGACTTGCCTATGTCAAACTCTTTCCAAAAACCTAATCTCCAATGAAGCAAACTAAATGACACAAGTTGTTTGCTTAGCTAGCTAGCTATATGCCAAATGGATAGGCTACTCTCACGTATCTGAAAATACATGATCAATTGATGTTTACTGATCATGAAAAGCATGCAGTTACGTGCTGTATAACTGATGATATAGCTAAATGTGGAATTATCGGAAAAGTGTACTTCTGGCTTTGCACTTCAAGAGGTGATGATAATAAAACCAAATTACAACATTTATTTAACAATCCCTTGAAAACGGCACCTAGTTGCCAATGGTTTTAGCGACTCCTTGTCCCCCAGCAGGCAAATAAAACGCGCTGTACCTTCTTGTGACGTTTTATTGATAACGCCCTATATACATTAGTTACTAGTGTTTGGTTATTGCATATTAGCCCATTTCAAAATGCCCTTTGCAGCAGAGGCCTCTCCCCTCTTTCTCAACCATCGCTCCTCTCTCTTTCTCTTCTTGTCCTATCCATTTTGTATCTCTCATCATCCATCTGTCTCTTCTCCTCCACAGCCTGTTCACATTGAAAGGCCTCCTGTTTAACTTCCCAGTGTGAGATCTATTTTCTATCCTCAGTCTGAGATCTATTTTCTATTTTTGACTCCTATGAGTATCGACAGTCACTATTGGGGGAGAATGCGTGCAGTGTCAGTAAATACATATTTTGTCTCTTCTGCAACCACCTCGGAGCAGCAGGCTCCTTCACCTCCCCACCTCTCTTCTCTCCTCCATCTCTCGGTAAGTGCCTCTGGGTCTTCAGTCACTCCTAACAATATCTCAGACAATTCAAAATAATTTGATTCAAGCCCTTCTAGGCTCTCTGACATAATATAACATGACATATAACATGACATGATGTTGAACAGATTCACTTTGAAACTTTCCCTCTGGCTACATCCATTCACATGCATCGCATCACATCCCATCCACTCTGGCGTCTGTGTCCGTTTATGTTGTGGGACTGGGTTAACGAAGTACATTATGGCTAGAAATTTCAAAGCACATCAAAATGAGGAAAGATTTCCGACATCAATGTCACGGTCGGTCGGTTCACCTCCTCTCGGATGGATGGATGATGTTTGTTTGTTTATAGGATGAATGGAGCAGAATAAATTGGTCTCTGACCCATGTGGATTAAGTTAATGAGGCCTTTAGCTTTACTTTCTGTTTTTTTAATACCCCATCAAATTCTCTATGGCATTGGGATTCATAACATAAATAGCATGTTTTTTTCTCTCTCCTGGTGGCTGGCTGGGTTACTAATTTGAGCAACAGGGTCAAGAGGTGCATTACAGTCTAGGTCGAAAATATACAGGTTAAGACAACGTCATCACAAATCTGGGATTTGTGTTGCAAAGATTTGTGTTGCAAAGAGTTATGGGATATTAGAATCCTGTTGTCTTAACCTTTGTCATCTTCAAACTAGACTACAGTGACATCCATGATGCTGGCTCTGGCTGACAACAAAATGGTTCCACTCCCTCTCCTCTCCAAGAGAAACTGCTGCTCTGCTCTGCTTTGCTCAGTAGTGTGGTACTTCTACAAAACTAATTATGGGAGTCAATGATGGCACTTCAAACAACCTTAATTGTTCTGCACAATTAACGGATAGCCCTGCACATGTAATTAAGCCCCACTAGATGCACACTGACGATAATTATTTGATTACCCAGCAAGCTCTTCCTGCTATCCTTCCCTAGCTTGGACAAATGAAATTACATTTCTATATTTCTTAATTAAGGCCAACAATGAATGAGAAAATAACACTAAATTATAAATGAAGATGAACGCAATCCTTTTACTGCTAAATTATCCAAATGCATTTATGATGACATTGATATTCAAAAATATTGATGGGTTTCACGCCCTGACCTGTAAATGCCTGTTGTTTCTCATTGGTTTGGTCAGGGTGTGAGTTTCTATGTGTATGATCTAGTATGTGTAGATCTATGTTGGCCGGGTGTGGTTCCCAATCAGAGGCAGCTGTCGATCGTTGTCTCTGATTGGGGATCATACTTAGGCAGCCATTTTGCCTACCTTAGTTGTGGGTTCTTGACTCTTCTTTGGCTTGTGTGTGTGTGTGTGTGTGTGTGTGTGTGTGTGTGTGTGTGTGTGTGTGTGTGTGTGTGTGTGTGTGTGTGTGTGTGTGCGTGCGTGCGTGCGTGCGTGCGTGCGTGCGTGCGTGCGTGCGTGCGTGCGTGCGTGCGTGCGTGCGTGCGTGCGTGCGTGCGTGCGTGCGTGCGTGCGTGCGTGCGTGCGTGCGTGCGTGCGTGCGTGCGTGCGTGCGTGCGTGCGTGCGTGCGTGCGTGCGTGCGTGCGTGCGTGCGTGGCCATTGTGAGCTTCACGTTACGTTGTTTTTGTCGAGTGTTTATTCGTTCTAATAAACATGTACGCATACCACGCTGCACCTTGGTCTGACCCGTCTCTCAACGATCATGACAGAAGATCCCACCACCAACGGACCAAGCAGCGTGCCCAGAAGGAGCAAACGTCTGGGACTCAACGGGAGGTAACCTTGGTAGATGTCCTCCTCGGTTGGTGGAAAATTACTGAGGAGGAGGCCGTCTGTTCCCGGGAGGCAATGAAGGAGAGTGTAGCCGATAAAGGACCCTGGGCGAAGGAAGAAGCCCAGGTAGGAGAGGATCAACGGCGACAACCAACAGTGCCGACAACGAAGGAAGCCCGAGAAACAGCCCAAATAATTTTTTTTGGGGGGCACACGGGGTGGTTGGCGGAGCCAGGGGGCAGACCAGAGCCAACTACCCGTACTCGCTGTAAGGAGCGTGTGTTCATTGAGGAACCAAGGTATGCGGAGATACACTGTGTCGCCAGTGCGCTTTCACAGCCCAGTGCGTCCTGTGCCAGCGCCCCGCACGTGTCGTGCGAAAGTGGGCATCCAGCCAGGACGGGTTGTGCCAGCTCAACGCTCCTGGTCTCCAGTGCGCCTCCACGGTCCAGTATATCCTGCGCCAGTCCTATGCACTGTGTCACCAGTGCGCCTCCCCAGCCTGGTACGGCGCCAACAGTGCCGACAACGAAGGAAGCCCGAGAAACAGCCCAAATACATAACTGCCCCCCGCACCAAACCAGTGGTGCGTGTATCCAGTCCGGTACGGCCCGTACCTGCTCCCCGCACCAAGCCAGTGGTGCATGTTCCCAGGCTGGCACGGCCCGTGCCTGCTCCTCGCACCAGACCAGTGGTGCGTGTTCCCAGCCGGTGCAGCCCATGCCTGTTCCTCGCACCAGACCAGTGGTGCGTGTCCCTAGCCCGGTACGGCTGGTGCCAGAGCAGTCCGCTCCACCGGTGCCAAGTCCAGTTCCGGTCAGCTGCTCCACTCCAGTGCCAGAGCAGTCCGCTCCACCGGTGCCCAATCCAGCTCCGGTCAGCTGCTCCACTCCAGTGCCAGAGCAGTCCGCTCCACCGGTGCCCAGTCCAGCTCCGGTCAGCTGCTCCACTCCAGTGTCAGAGCAGTCCGCTCCACCGGGTCCCAGTCCAGCTCTGGTCAGCTGATCCAGTCCAGAGCCAGAGCAGTCCGCTCCACCGGGGTCCAGTTCAGCTCCGGTCAGCGGCTCCACTCCAGTGCCAGAGCAGTCCGCTCTACCGGTGCCTAGTACAGCCCCGGTCAGCTGCTCCAGTCCAGAGCCAGAGTAGTCCGCTCCACAGGGGTCCAGTTCAGCTCCGGTCAGCGGCTCCACTCCAGAACCAGACGTCAACCCCTCTCCAGGGTCGGGGCCTCCCACACCAGGGTCCAGACAGGGCTTGGTGCATCGCGGGGGGATTGCCGGTCCAGGCCCAGACGTCGGCCCCTCTCCAGGGTCGGGGCCTCCCACACCAGGGTCCAGACAGGGCTTGGTGCATCGTGGGAGGACTGAGAGGGGAAGCATCGTGCCGAGGTCCAGACCGGACCAGGGGTGCAACGGGGAGGCAGTAAGGGAGAGGACGTCACGCCCGGAGCCGGAGCCGCCACCGAGGCTAGATGCCCACCCCTGTTAAGTTAGGTTTTGCGGCCGGAGTCCGCACCTTTGGGGGGGGGGGGGGGGGGGGGGGTACTGTCACGCCCTGACCTGTAAATGCCTGTTGTTTCTCGTTGGTTTGGTCAGGGTGTGAGTTTCTATGTGTATGATCTAGTATGTGTAGATCTATGTTGGCCGGGTGTGGTTCCCAATCAGAGGCAGCTGTCGATCGTTGTCTCTGATTGGGGATCATACTTAGGCAGTCATTTTGCCTACCTTAGTTGTGGGATCTTGACTCTTCTTTGGCTTGTGTGTGTGTAGCCATTGTGAGCTTCACGTTACGTTGCTTTTGTTGTTTTTGTCGAGTGTTTATTCGTTCTAATAAACATGTACGCATACCACGCTGCACCTTGGTCTGACCCGTCTCTCAACGATCGTGACAATGGGAGATTGAACCTGATCCATTATGTTATATAAGTATGCTAATAATCAAGTAGTCTAAATGACACATATACTGTATAGCAAGTCTCATGAGAGAAAAAGTGACAGCATTGCACGTGAGGCGGCAGAGGTGGTGCACACACATAATATAAAGACGTTCACATACAGTACCAGTCAAAAGTTTGAACACACCGACTCATTGAAGGGTTTTTCTTTATTTTTACTATTTTCTACATTGTAGAATAATAGTGAAGACATCAAAACTATGAAATAAAACATATGGAATCATATAGTAACCAAAAAAGTGTTAAATATATTTGAGATTCTTCAAAGTAGCCACCCTTTGCCTTGATGACAGTTTTGCACACTCTTGGCATTCTCTCAACCAGCTTCACCTGGAATGCTTTTCCAACTGTCTTAAAGGAGTTCCCACATATGCTGAGCACTTGTTGGCTGCTTTTCCTTCACTCTGCGGTCTAACTCATCCCAAACCATCTCAACTGTGGTCCTCTGTAGCTCAGCTGGTAGAGCACGGTGCTTGTAACGCCAGAGTAGTGGGTTCGATCCCCGGGACCACCCATACACAGAAATGTATGCACGCATGACTGTAAGTCGCTTTGGATAAAAGCGTCTGCTAAATGGCATATTATTATTGTGGAGGCCAGGTCATCTGATGCAGCACTCCATCACTCTCTTTCTTGGTCAAATAGCCCATACACATCCTGGAGGTGTGTTGGGTCATTGTCCTGTTGAAAAACAAATGATAGTCCCACTAAGTGCAAACCAGATGGGATGGCTTATCGCTGCAGAATGCTGTGGTAGCCATGCTGGTTAAGTGTGGCTTGAATTCTAAATAAATCACTGACAGTGTCACCAGTAAAGCACACCCACACCATCACATCTTCTCCTCCATGCTTCATGGTGGGAACCACACATGCAGAGATCATGCGTTCACCTACTCTGCGTCTCACAAAGACACAGCAGTTGGAACCAAAAATCTAAAATGTCAACTCATCAGACCAAAGGACAGATTTCCCCCGGTCTAATGTCCATTGCTCGTGTTTCTTGGCCCAAGCAAGTCTCTTCTTATTATTGATGTCCTTTAGTAGTGGTTTCTTTGCAGCAATTCGACCATGGAGGCCTGATTCACGCAGTCTCCTCTGAACTGTTGATGTTGAGATGTGTATGTTACTTGAACTCTGTAAAGCATTTATTTGGGCTGCAGTTTCTGAGGCTGGTAACTCTGCAGCAGAGGTAACTCTGGGTCTTCCTTTCCTGTGCCGGTCCTCATGAGAGCCAGTTTCATCATAGCGCTTGATGGTTTTTGCGACTGCACTTGAAGAAACGTTCAAAGTTCTTGAAATGTTCCGTATTGACTGACCTTCATGTCTTAAAGTAATGATGGACTGTCGTTTCTCTTTGCTTATTTGAGCTGTTCTTGCCATAATATGGACTTGGTCTTTTACCAAATAGGGCTATCTTCTGTATACCAACCCTACCTTGTCACAACACAACTGATTGGCTAAAACGCAATAAGAAGGAAAGAAATTCCACAAATTAACTTTGAACAAGGCACACCTGTTAATTGAAATGCATTCCAGGTGACTACCTCATGAAGCAGGTTGAGAGAATGCCAAGAGTGTGCAAAGCTGTCATCAAGGCAAAGGGTGGCTGCTTTGAAGAATCTCAAATACAAAATATATTTTGATTTGTTTAACACTTTTTTGGTTACTACATGATTCCATATGTGTTTTTTCATAGTTTTGATGTCTTCACTATTATTCTACAAGAAACTAGTAAAAAATTAAGAAAACCCTTGAATGAGTAGGTGTGTCCAAATTTTTGACTGGTACTGTACATACAGTCACCTCCAAAATGATTGGCACCCTTGGTAAAGATGAGCAAAAAAGACTGTATAAAATAAAGCATACAAATACTGAGCTATATTGTATGCTCCAATTTTTCTTTATAATTTTTTTTATACTAATACAATTGCTCAGATAAAAATATTTAGTTTAACAAGTCATATTTTTTTCTAAAAAATATAGGGTGTCAGAATTATTGGCATCCCTGTTTTCAATACTTTGTGAAGACAACTGCACTTAGTCTTTTTCTACAATGTTTTATGAGATTGGAAAACACACTGGGATGGATCTTAGACCATTTCTCCATACACAATCTTTCCTGATCCTTGGTATCCTCCAGTCTGCGCTTATGGATGGCCCACTTCAATTCAAATCACAGTTTTTCAATGGGGTTCAAGTCCGGAGACTGAGATGGCTATTGCAAAATGTTGATTTTGTGGTCAATTAAGCTAACCATTTGTGGATTTTGATGTGTGCTTGGGGTTATTGTCTTGCTGGAAGATCCACTTGTGGCCAAGTTTCAGCCTTCTGACAGAGGCAACCAGGTCTTTGGCTAAAATGTCCTGGTACTTAGTAGAGTTCATGATGCCGTTGACCTTAACAATGGCCCTAGGACCAGTGGAAGCAAAACAGCCCCATAACATCAAATATCCACCATATTTTACAGTAGGTTTGAGGTTCATTTCTGCACATGCATCCATTTTTTGACACCAAACCCACCGCTAAGACCTCTATTTTTGTCTCATATCACCATAGCACCTGGTTTCAATCCAAGTGCCATTACCATTTAGCAAGCTACAGGTGTTTACATTAGTTGGTTACTCTCAATAAAGGCTTTTTTTCTGACAACCCCTCTAAAGAGCCTATTGGCATGGAGGTGGCCTCTAATTGTAGATTAAGAGACTTGGTGACCACAAGATGCGACCACTTTCTGTAATTCTCCAACTGTGGCACTTGGACTTTTCTTTGCCTACAGAACCATCTTCCTCACAAGATACACATGCGTCCTCCACCAGGCAAGTTTACCACTGTTCCAGTGGTTTTAAACTTATTAAAGGTCCTTAAAAGCTTGAAAAGACAGGCTGAGTGGGCATGAGCTCACCTTGAATGACAGCTCTTTGAAATGCCTATATCAAGCAACTTGGATGCAGTGAGCAGTGTTGCAGTAAACTCATCTCAAGCTAATTTGGTGATGCACAAAGCAACTCAAATAACATTGAAATTGCATCAATGATATACACTACCATTCAAAAGTTTGGGGTCACTTAGGAATTTCCTTGTTTTCGAAAGAAAAGCATTTTTTTTGTCCATTAAAATAACATTGAATTGATCAGAAATACAGTTTGGGGTCACTTAGAAATGTCCTTGTAGACATTGTTAATGTTGTAAATGGCTATTGTAGCTGGAAACGGCAAGAGGACAAATACATTAGAGTGTCTAGTTTGAGGAACAGACGCCTCACAGGTCCATATCTCAGACTGCCCATCTTAATCTTTTCTTTTTATTGGCCAGTCTGAGATATGGCTTTTTCTTTGCAACTCTGCCTAGAAGGTCAGCATCCCGGAGTCGCCTCTTCACTGTTGACGTTGAGACTGGTGTTTTGCGGGTACAATTTAATGAAGCTGCCAGTTGAGGACCTGTGAGGCGTCTGTTTCTCAAATTAGACGCTCTAATGTATTTGTCCTCTTGCTCGGTTGTGCACTGGGGCCTCCCACTCCTCTTTCTATTCTGGTTAGAGCCAGTTAGAGCTGTTCTGTGAAGGGAGTAGTACACAGCGTTGTACAAGATCTTCAGTTTCTTGGCAATTTCTCGCATGGAATAGCCTTAATTTCTCAGAACAAGAATAGACTGACGAGTTTCAGATGAAAGTTATTTGTTTCTGGCCATTTTGAGCCTGATGCTCCAGATACTCAACTAGTCTCAAGAAGGCCAGTTTTATTGCTTCTTTAATCAGCACAACAGTTTTCAGCTGTGCTAACATAATTGCAAAAGGGTTTTCTAATGATCAATTAGCCTTTTAAAATGATAAACTTGGATTATCAATCACAACGTGCCATTGGAACACAGAACTGATGGTTGCTGATAATGGGCCTTTGTATGCCTACGTAAATATTCCATTAAAAATCAGCCGTTTCCAGCTACAATAGCCATTTACAACATTAACAATGTCTACAAGGACATTTCTAAGTGACCCCAAACATTTGAACGGTAGTGTGTATTTTTTTTATAGATCTCCTGTTTGGCATGTCTCTTGTGATGTGGTTCACAGCCGCACTGACGGATGTGTTGAGTTGACAACTACGTCTGAGTTTTGAACGACCCTTCCACCCCTTTTGTTAATAATGGCTGAAGACCTAGCTAGCCAGTAACTAGCTAACACCATATATTAATAGGGTAAACTCTTAATTATATGTGCTGACACCCTAAAGTCACATTTTGGCACCAGTAGAGTAGCTATCTAGCTATATAATCTACACCCCTCTTCAAACACGCCTTCTCCGATGTTGATTACAAGGCGGTACTTATTTAAATTAGGTAAGAGAATATCATCTTACCATTGGTGTATTAAAATGAGAGTTAAGGTGATGTCACCTTGTCCACTTAATAATGAATCCAAGTGTTTGACATGGGGGAGGAGACCAGTAACTTTATGATCAAACTTTATCATGTAGAAGCAACTGTCATTTTTCATACCTTGGTCATCATACTTTGATATGGTTTCCTTCTAATATCATCAAATGTCATGAAAAACATGATTTTGACTGTTCATGACCTTTAATTATTGCCTTAATAGTGGTAAGTGGTTTTGTACCCAAAATAATAGCTAAAATGTGACTCGTTTCAGGAAACTAGGCATATGTCGCACGTCACTACTTCACAGGAGCAGCATTTGAAGTAAACATTTATTTTTTATCAAAATGCGTTTTTTTGGCAGAAATGTGAACTTTCATGTGCCTTAATAACAAACTTGTATTCCATCCATAAATACAAATAAAATTGTTAAATTACTAGCCTAGTTGGTTTAGCCATGTAAAAAGACAGGAACCTTCCTGCTAGCCATGATTGGCTGAGATAATGGATGGGCTGGACATGCCGGGAGATGAGTTTGGATTAGTCTGCCATGTAGCATGCTTCTGTCTAAAATGTGAGCTGTTCAGTATATGTTTTTGAAAGATATAACGTTAGTCATCAAGAACTACAATAGTTTTGCTACTTTTCTCAACAACATTAATGCCCTGAATTTAGCAGGCGCTATCGACAGATCAGTTGGAAAAAGTGATGGGCTACTTTCTGCACACATCACGGTCAGTGTGAACCGGAGTGACTTGACACAACGCTGGCCAAACAAGATGTAGCTACAAACAAAACAGAGTTAAATGGTTCCAGTCTGCCATGAAGCGTTCATCCATGTATACAGGTAAGAGTCTAGCTACATTTTCAGATATACGTTCATACTACAGCTATGACAATGTTTGTATTGGTAGTAGTATGAGTTGGGATTATGCCAGTTCATTGTTTAGCTATCTATCTAGCTACCTAGCTAGCTACATGTCTAAACAAAAGACTCCACTTCTGCCAGATTATTACATGACACATCAAATTAACCAGGTGTGTCTGGGGGTGATTACGGCCATCTACTGTATTTCATGAACATGTGTACATGTCTAGACAATAGTGACCCATTGACTTAGCTAGATGTGGCAGGGGGGTGGTTATAGCATTTCCTTCACATAACCCATCAATTTAGACAAGTGTGTCGGGTAAGCGTCATCTAATAATGATAACATATTTATACAATATTTTTTATCTGGACACTTTCTGTTTTTGATATTGCTACTATGCAAGTAACCACTTCACTGTACCGTTTACACCTTCTGTATCATGTGCATGTGACAAATAAACTTAGATTTTATTTTATATAGTGTTTACCACATGGCCTAACATGTGAATCCTTAAATAGATGGGTGGGGCTAAGGCTTAAGAGGGTGTGAACCATGCTGAATGGGTGTAGACAAGGAATCGCTCTCCATTCGGTGTACCAAAACATTCAAGGTCCATTTTCTCAAAAGTGGGGTTACGAGTTTATCAACTTTCAAAGCAGAATTACTTTCCCATTGTTCCTCAACTGCAGTCTATGATATACAATTTTCTCTACTTTTATCCAATGTAAAAAATACAATTTCAAATGTTGCTACTTAAGACCGAATCGAGGCGGTCGGTCACAAATAGCAGTTTGTTAGCTATCGTTTTGTTGTTTTTCCTAATAAAATATTAAATACTAAGTTTTGTACCTATTGCCTGATTTATGAAGGTCAAAAAGCATTGTCTCTTTTCGTTTGTGAATTCTTTGCCTTTTCCCATGGGGATGGATGACAAATGGATTTTACATGCGTACATGTCCCAGTGGCACAGGTACTGAGTGGCACTGACACTCTCTCTCTCACACACACACATGCACAGTCACACAGTCACATAACTCACTCACACATACACACATACTGGCGCCTCACACACAAACGATCACACATGTATACATACATATAAAATGTACACTGCTGCTACTTTCACTCTTATTAATATCTATCCAATGCCTAGTCACTTTACTCCTGCCTACATATACATAATTATCTACCTCAACTACCACGTATCCCTGCACATTGATATGGTATTGGTAGTCAATGCATATACCTTCATTCTTGTGTGTTTTATTTCTGATCTTTGTGGGTGAGGGGGGTTCTTTTTTTTTCTTTTTTTGCATTGTTGGGAAAGATCTTGTAAATAAGCATTTCACTGTAAGGTCTACACCTGTGGTATTCGGCGCATTGAAGCCATGGAAGGCCACAATACAATTTTTTAAGAAGAGATTAACTTATAAAACCCAAGAGTATTTTTTTGCTCATTTTTATCAAGGCTGCCAATAATTTGAGGTGACTGTATAAGACTTTTCAAAGCTCTCTTCGCCCCACTTGTGGGTGACCCCGGTCTCTTCACTTGCGCATATCTGTCACTTTCAATTTCTCTTAGAACGTCTGATGCCCTTAAATGTGTGTCTGTGGTGATTGTGATGAATGTGCGCTGTTTTCAGTCCCCCCACTGCTCACTGATAAGCGGTGAAAGAGAGAGAGAGATGGAAATTGTGGGCTCTGTGTATAAGCGATTGGTAATCCTATCCTCAGATGCTCTAAACTGCTTCTCGTGGGGCTCAGAGGTTTAGATGCAGAAAGATGCCGTTTTCTCCCCCTGAATACTTTAAATAATGAAAGGGACACAAGCCTGCCTCCTTTACAGGTGTTCCAGAAGCTCTGTTACAGTAGGTGATCTTGGTGTACAAGCCAAGGACATTTACTGTTTCTTCAAATTTGAGTCTACATGGTTTATGGTATGGCCATCTAGCCACCCAGGTCTGTTTTCTCCCGCTCGGTTCAAGGAAGACCCTGTTACAGAGAAGCTCAAGGGCTTGGGCTAATATGATAAGCAGGGAACTGGGAGCATGGGGCAGTGGGGGCTTCTGTTGAGTAGCATTTACCCTTCCACCACAAACAGAGTGAGAGAGAGGAGGGTCAGAAGAGAGGAATCTTTCCAGAGCAGAGCCATGGGGGAGAAGAAAGGCTATGGAGATGGGAAATCCTTCCTCGCCATGTCCAGGGCTTAGCTCAGGAAGGTGGGAGGAGGAGGAGGACACTGTGCAGGGATCACCAGCCATGAATTGTTATTGAAGTTAAATAAAATAAATGTTTCTCAAACCAATTTAATCTATTTCATTTTTTACTCCAAAGTAGCCAATTTTAGAGGTTGACTGAATGATATGGAAATTATCCGGAGCTCAAGAAGATAGTAAAACAAATTAACTGTAGCCAATATGAGGATAAAACACGGACAGGCAGTCAGAACTAGAGTTTTAGCATTACAGTACCAGGGATGCCAGAGTTTATATATAAGCATTCCTAGAAAAAAGGCAGGCCCGGCTATGTGATGTGAGCATTAACAGACAGGTCACCGTGTAGATTAGTAGGGTGTAAGGTTTAGTAGTGAACATGGGTTGAAAGGTATGAATATGTTAGCTTAGCATAAGACATAAGAATTAGCTTTTACCTGTTATACTGCATTTCTTATCACTTAACCTCTATATGTATTTCTTAATGTTTTTTCTTCTTCTTTTGAGTGGCAGCCTACGGGTACATGTTTAATAAACGTATAATTTGAAATGGATAATGTACATGTAACCCCCCCCCACCCAAAATAAAATGTACTCTGTGAGGTTAGCATTAGTAAGCTAGCTAGCTACAGTAGTATTGTCTGCTGGCTGAGTGAGGCAGGCAGGCTCTCATAAACAGACAGTGAGAACTGTTAGCAGACGTGAGGGTAATGATTTGAGCAGTTTGTCCTCATGTTGGAATCTCTCAGGGGAATGAAGCTCAAGGCAGAATATCATTTCTGTAATGGTCCATGAGACAGTGCTATACAGTAGCTGCTGGGATCTCGGATGAATTGAGCACTAGCACATTCAAACAGATACTATCTCCAATGATTCTAATACTGACCATGACCTGTTCAACAGTAAAATACACCCTAACCTACAATAAAGCTGATGAGTTACTGCACAGCTCCTATGTTGAGCTAATGCTCATGTGAAATGTCACACAAATCCCAGAGCAGCACACGTCATAACAGTAAAGACCTTTTCCCTAAAGTGGACCGACTCACAGATAGTCCAGTTATGTCACTTGTCTCTTTCTCCTAATTCTAAATAGGGCAGGCATGTGCCCATCCATGACCATCTCGGACAAGTTTTATAGGGAAAATGACAATTTTTGTGTGAAACTGGGGATCAGGTTGGGTGGCCTGTGGCCATCTTAATCCCGGGGTTTATCATGCATACGCTTCCCTGAACCCTAATACCCTAGGGAGCTACCCCACAAAATAAACACATCGATACAAACAAAAAACTTTCAGCCATGTGCATCAAAGGCTGGAGCATTGCTAAGTTGGCCTTTTGACAATATTTGCGAACATGCTGGCAGATGTCAAAAGGCTTTGACGGTAGGATTTTATAGGGGGGAAAAACACTAATACGGATGTGCTGTAGTTTCTGTGTGTGTTACTGAGTGTTCTATGTCTAGGCCTGCCAAAAAACAAGGGGGCAGGCCAGCATGCTTCAGCACGAGCGTGAGAAGATGTGCAAAAAAAGGATGAGTAGTCGATCCAAAGGCAGTTTTCTCCTTTTACAAGGGGATATTGGCAAACATACATTTACATTTACGTCATTTAGCAGACGCTCTTATCCAGAGCAATTTAGAGTTAGTGAGTGCATACATTTTTTTTTATACTGGCCCCCCGTGGGAAACGAACCCACAACCCTGGCGTTGCAAGCACCACGCTCTACCAACTGAGCTACATGGGGCTACACATACATACAATTAAGGATTCTTTAACCATATAATGATGAATATTTGTTGTGCTCATGTGAATTTATATAATGATAGGTTATTCCCTTTGATCCAGAGCAGAACTGTAGCATAGCTCTTAGACTTTTAGCATACTTAAATTTCATCCCTCTGGTTTGTTGAAATCCACTCTAATCCCCATGTCCCCTGAAATGCCACTATGAAAACATTTTAATTTATGTAAAAGTCAAGGCCTGCTTACCGCCCCCTCCATGACCACAAAATGCTATGGCAGAGAGAGAGAGAGAGAGAGAGAGTCTAATTGGTCATCTGGAAAGAAGTGAAGACTTGAGAGAAACCGACACGCACACAGCCGCTCTACCCCAGCCTCGGGCTCACAGGGCAATGACTGGGATTCATTACTGTTGAGTTTGAACCAAGGAGGCCCAGAACAGATTATCCCAGATGCTTCACAAAAAGGCATTAGCTCTAGCTGTCCATCCACTATGGCAGGAGAAACCAAGATGATGGGCTCCGAGGCAGTGGGGTGGATGTCACTGTGGCCTCAATGATCAACCCCAATGCACACATATATCCACAGTCGGAGAATATGAGACTCTCACGTCGGAGAAGTGCTACTCACTTGCTGGCTTGCTTGCTATGCAGGGTTTTGTCTCATTTCTAAACATGGGGTTAGTAGGCAGCCTCATGCCAATCTCTGCACACTCCTCACAGCAGGCGTATATCACGAGAGGAGAATTCTGTATAATTACAAGAGACAATCTAAAACAAAAGGCCTTCACTTTCAATGAGTCCCTCTCTCTCCTCTCCCAGGGAAGGTTACCTCAAGGGGGAATTCTAATGAAACAGATGGCTGAGTGCTCACAGGGGCAGAGTTAGACAGTCTCCCTTTTACAGTCTGCCATGCAGCATAGCATTCTGAGCTTCACTTCTTCTCACTGCCTGCCTGTGAGCGTGTGCATAAGAGAGAGAGAGAGAGAGAGAGAGTAAAAGAGAGAGGGGAAAAGAGTGAGAGAGAATGGTTGAGTGGTGATGAGAGTATGTGAAAGGCAGGATGTGTGTACTGAACTTATGTCTACGTGTACTAGTGAATGTATTGTTTATCGCACGTGTGTGCGTCTGTGTCACGCCCTGGCTCTGGGGACTCTGTTATGTTGAGCCAGGGTGTGTAGAGTCTATGTTATGTGTTTCTATGTTGGCCGGGGTGGTTCTCAATCAGAGGCAACGTGAATCAGCTGTTGCTTGTTGTCTCTGATTGGGTACCATACTTAGGTAGTCGTTTGGCATTTGTGTGGTGTGGTATCTTGTTCCGTGTTGGTTTGTGTATGTACCCAAGGACTTCACGTATCGTTTTGTTGTTTTTGTTCGTGTGGTGAAATTTAAATAAAGATGTTCGCATTCAACGCTGCGCATTGGCCCGTTTCTTCAAGTGACGATCGTGACAGTCTGGTCCAATTCACAGCAAACACTGAATAAAACAATGGGGGAAAAAAACTCAAAGCAGATGTTCCTTATATTTTATTCTATACCTTTTTAATATTATCCAGTATGTGTGCTTTTTAACAACCCCATTTCTGCTTTGCTCCATTCACCCCCATCATCCACATTGTTTGTGGACAGCGCTGGTCGTGCTGATAGCACAGTGTCTGGTAAACACAGCCAGCCACACCATACCTGTACATCTCCCTTATTGCTATTTCCCATGGTTCCCATTTTAAACACAGAAAATATATATTGATATCCATTGATCCATAGCAAAGCAGTCAAAAATACTGTCCTCCGCAGAGATGTCTGTGTGAGAGCTGTGGGACTGTCACTGCGGTTACAAAACAGAAAAAAGCCATCTGATAGAAAGTGATGTACCGTAGCGCGTCATGTCCCACTCCTGCACATTACCAAAGTCAAAGAGATTATACAATGAAAACAGGTTTCTTTTAAAAACCATAATGGAGATATGAATCTGTACATACACACAGTTTGGTGAACATTGCTTATCATTATCATGGTGATGATGACATCACTTAAGAATCTAAAATAAATACAGAAATATAAATAGGTCCTATGGAAATATATAAATCTGTATAGGTAAATATACATTGACATATGATCCTAAGTAACATCAGAGTATGTGACATATATATAGTTCAGCAAAAAGAAAGCTACAGTAAGAGAGAGAAGCAGGTTGGTTCTGAGCCCTCACCTCCACTCCATGTACTGAATGCCCTTTCCCCCCTAAGCCAGTGAGGAGGACTGGAGGGTCTTGCTCCAAAGCAGCCTTATTTGACTAACACCCATGACACCTCTGTGTTGCTAGGTGATGCAGTTCTGAATTGCACACTCATGCGTTCCATCCATCCTTGGATTTGTCGCACTCACATTTGCTACACACTCACTAAACTGGGCCATATCCGGGTTGCACCCTTAACACTGCTCCCAACAGCATACTTTGGGATTAAACTCACATAATTATCATGTTATTCTATCTGACCGAAGCATTGGGGAAAAAAAGGTCAGTTGCATCAGGCCCTGCCATAAACAGTAGTTTTAACCACATGCGATTTCTCTTATTGAAATGTGTTGCTTCGTGTGGCCCTGCCTCAGATGCCTACATATGCTAGGATGGTTTGTTTGTTGAAGGTTAAGAATGAATCTGTGGTTATAAATGAGTAATGAAGGCGTCTAGTAAATACAACGGTTTCTCTCCCCCCAGCCTCCGAAATACCAGGTTCAATTCTGCTGCTGTTACATCTAATCCTCAATCACTGCAGCTGATTTTATTTTAGTGTGCACCACTGGATTCCCCCACCCACATTCACGGCCCAGTAATACAGCACAAAGGGAAGTGGGGAGGCAAAGATTAGGTTCTGAAATTGGGAGTGGCCCAAATGGAATCAAAATGTGTTGTGTTACAGAGACCGCCATGAATTGGAAATGCTGCTGGGTATGCCAGGTGGAGCTTCTCCAAGTCTCCCGTACAGACAGAGTCCATAATGAAGCACTACAACAGCAGCACAGAATCCCATTCCCTCCATTCCCTCCAGCTCTCCAGCCCTGGCTAGTGCTAGGACCAGAGCATGCTAACACGCTAAGTAAGGCCCTGGAGTCATCTGGACAGAGGTGAACACAATAACATGCATCTGCAGGCAGAAGGAAGGAGAACAAACTTCCACCCAGCCATTCTACAGTAAACTCATTTGGTCTGTTTATACTGAATTACAGAAAGACAACAGCCAAGGATTATGTCTGTCTATCTTGAAATGAATTCAGAATGGAGGGGCTGTTTGTATTTGGATTGAGTAGTTTTTAGTTGCCATGCTCTCACTGTCCTTGATATGTCCTTCATATGCTTTCTCTGGCATTTCACAACACATCAACCTTCCCATGTTGGATGGATGATAAAAGGGAAATGTAATGGAAATAGCTCTACTGTATATTGAATCAGTCTCTGATATGTAGAATTCAAACACGGTTCACTGTTTTGTAGAATTAAGTCTATTTATAGTCTACTATAGATGGTCTTTATGGATGAGCTCTGAAATCTCCAAGGACATAAACTTGCTATGCCTCTATTTGCCTCTGTTCCCCACTGACATTCTTAAAGACAATCTATAGAAGACTAGAAATGGATCAGCAGCAATTAATCAAAGGCCGTGTCTAGACTTGACAGTTCATGCAGCTTTTGTATTCTAATCATGGAATTCCGAACACGTCATGCGTCTACACCTAAATGTGTCTACCGTGTCCACAGTGTGTTTGGATTCCCTTTTCCCGTGCTCTATTCAAATGCAGTATGCATTCTGCAAATGGTGGAACAGGCTAAATCTGATAATAACAAAACAACTTGATGGCAGTAGCCAACTACTGTAGCTAACTAGCCAGCTAGCCTCTAACTAGCCAGCAAGCTAGCTAGCAAAGCTAAAGGGATTGCAAACGGGTTAGCATAACTCTAGCCAAACAAAACATTTATTTGTATTTTTATATTAGCTAGCTGGCTAGCATTTATGAAGCCAGCAAACACGTTCCTCACATGCTAGGTATGTATTTCCTCCAACATTATTAAGAAAAGGTGCCTCTCGCACCCAAAATACATGTTTTCTGGAGACTTGTGGGCAGAGTGCTGATGACGTCGCTCACTGTATGCACTTTCGGTAGCCTGATTGTGTCCAGACTGAGGAGAAATCTGCAGATAATGCATACTGCATTTGAATATAGCACGGGCCTCCCTAGTGGCGCAGTGGTCTAAGGCACTGCATTGCAGTGCTAGCTGTGCCACTAGAGATCCTGGTTCGAATCCAGGCTCTGTCGTAGCCGGCCGCGACCGGGAGACCTATGGGGCGGCGCACAATTGGCCCAGCTAATTGTATAAAAACAAATAATGTATGCACTCACTAACTGTAAGTCGCTCTGGATAAGAGCGTCTGCTAAATGACTAAAATGTAAAAAAAAATCACTGACCACCTCCTGAAGTGGTCAGCCAGACCTGACCACAATGGGACTTTTGTGCATCTAGACCAGTCTTTTCAATGCGATCTTCATATTCTGATAGCAGAAGTCGCATGTTAGTGTCAAGTGTAGACACGGCCAAAGACAACACAATCCACTTTAAGAATAAATAGCATCAAAGGAAGACCAGACAGTTCACTGTCAGGGAGGTGTGGCCTAGGTGAGAGACAGAGTCATGTACATTCAGACGTGACACTGACAGCTCCCTGAATGACAGCGGCAGACTGGAATGATTGATACACTATATGCACCTCCTTATCTGTGATAATGGCCCAGGTCTTCCAGGTCAGGTCCAGACCCAGCTAATCAATCACTGTCTTGTGTCTATCTCTCTTTAAGCCATGACCTGTGCCTCCCCTGACCATCCATCTTCAGACACCGACCACTCCCAGACATCGACCCTGGCACTGGGTTGAGCACGCTGGGCTAAGATCTCTCCCACAGACATGTACAAACGCACAGGCACACACATCGTTACCTCAGCAACACCCAAAAGCTGCCTCAAATCCCCACAAATCAATATCCTCCTCCCTCCCACGAACCTCCACTAGCGCTCAGGAACAATCATCAGGCAGGGGTGACATGCCTTCAACGTCCCCCAGAAAACAAGCAGCTCGTCAGCTTGAGGACGCCATGGGGTGCCTGTCTACCTGTCAGCGCCCTGACCGTCTGTCCAACCACATCATTCCTTCAATATATTAGTGTCTCCTCACATTTACTCCTCTGTCTCAACCACTAGCTCCCTCAACCCCGATCCAAAGTAGTCACATTTCCCAACTCTTAGACTAAATAAGGTCATATTGTGGAAAATAAACAAACCGGTTGAGGTTCTAGTTGTTTTTTGTTCAGATGTGAAACAGCCACGGCAGTCTATTAGCTCCAGCAGTCACAGGCTTTAACGATTGCACTGTACACACTACAGACATCAATATTCCTCCACTGGAGCTGATCACTTCCCTGTTCCCTCCCCGTGTACTGCCAGTCATGCTGCTGAGTGTTCAATCTGAGAGAATAAATGCCCCTCCCTCCCTCCCTCCCTCCCTCCCTCCCTCCCTCCCTGTCTGTCTGTCATAGGTGATGTCTGTGGGTTTCCCACTGTCAGCCGGCCTGTCAGGGAGGCAGGTGCCACATGTCAGACAGACACCGATAGTGAATAAATATTTCAGAGCTTTCTAGATAGATAGCGCCTCGCTGCAGATGAAGACCAGGTGTAAAACAACAACAACAACAACAAACAGAGGGAAGTAGAGAAAGCCGTTTTAAAACCGATACTTTAGATCTGCAAGCACTCCAATAGGAGAAAAAACTAATTTTAAAAGCCCTTTTATCAATAGAAATCTTACTGTGTCCAGTTCAAATTAATTCAATTCAGCACTGCAATTTGCACTGGGAGACTGCCATGGCTTGTATGTGTGTATGCATGTGTATGAGTGTGTGCATGTCCGTGTGCATGTGCGTGCGTTCCTGTGTGTGTGTGTGTGTGTGTGTGTGTGTGTGTGTGTGTGTGTGTGTGTGTGTGTGTGTGTATGTGTGTGGTTAGCCCTTGTTACAGGCCTGCTGAGGGAGGTAGTAATGCGGGACTAGAGTGTGGTCACTGTGCACTTCTGTCAACTAGCCCAGGCTGGCTACAGGGGGTCAGAGGTCAGCGGCTGTGTTGTTAAAAAAGAGTGTTGTGGCTGAGTGGTGTGACTGAGATAGAGATGGACCCAGCTGTCTGAACCCAGGGTAACATGCTGCTCCTTATGATGGGCAGGAGAGCGGGAGAGGGATGGGCTGTGGAGAGAGGCAGAGGTGATTACTGCTACCTATCTATACAGAACATACAGCCAGGCAAAGCTGGTTGGTTGAAATTATGTAATGTTATCTTGTTGAAATTACGTCATGTTATCTGGTTGAAATGAAGTCATGTTATCTGGTTGGAATGACGTCATGTTATTCGGTTGAAATTACGTCATGTTATCTGGCTGGAATGACGTAATTTCAACCATTCTTGTCCTCTGGGATTAAGCTCAACATACAGTACTATGAAATTGTCCACAACTACCATTTCTATTCTGTCATGACCCGTCTTTCTGTCTGTACCTCCTTGATGTAAAACTGCATAACCCATATTTATTCTAAACAAAAATAAAGGAAATGTGCATACATTCAACATGTTCAACTCAACACTGGCATTCAATGTGGGAGAATGTCTATGTTGACCTTATAGCAGCTGTGGGTAGTAATGTGGAGTGGTAAGATATTTTCTATCAAGCAGCACTTCAACAGGTATCTGACATCATTACAATAATAAACGTAATTGCTTATGTGCAACTTGTCTATTTCCTGTGTGTTTGCTACATTATCTGACTGTGAAGTATGTGTGATTGACAGCTCTGGGAGCACTAGTGAGTATAGTCTTTTCTAGCATTGAGAGATTGAAGGGTCCTGGAGGTACACAAGTCTACACACAAGCTGGGATGGTAGTCCTAGTTTTGTGAAAAGGCAAAACCCCTCTTGGTTAGTCCAGCAAGATCTTGCCTTGCATCAGACTACTCTCTCTCTCTTTCTCTCTCTCTCTTAAACACACACTCAAGCACACACTCACACTCAGTAACTATCACACTCACATAAATGCACACACTCTGTCCAATAGCACACAGATTGCAGGGCTCAACTTGTCCTTGTCCATCCAAAACATTTGCGGCATGATGAGCTTGGAAGACAAAGTGAATTTGTTAGGACAGGGTTGAGGACAGCAGGAAGCCTATCACTAACACATCATACTTGATGTCTGTCTTACTACTGGGATGGAGGGCCTGTAGCCCACTCAACACCCCCCAATATTACCACAATACAACAATGACACACAGGCCAAAGAGGAGGCAGATTGATCACTCCAGAGGAAAGTCTTTTTGGTCTCCTAAAATCTCTTCTCCACCTCGGAAGGTTTCGTAAAGTCTATACAGTGGATAAATAAGTAATCTAATCGATAATAGATCAACAATATGTGATCCTGTACGGGATGACAAAATAAGTCAGTCTGCTCTTATTGAAGCATGTATTTTCTGCTAAAAAGTTTGATTCTGTTCTTTTGAAACACAAAAAAGCATCTATACATGCAGGTATTAGTGCATAGGTTCCTGCAAAAAAGTACTATTGTGTTGTCCATTTAACCATCAAACCAAACCCCATCATATGAATTTGGCATAGTTAGAAATAAATAAGTTACCATCGCTTAAATGGATATAATTTTTTGTTCACACCCTCCTGTCCCTTGATTAACATATATTTTAAATATATTTCTATGCATATACGTAGGAATAAAGAAAGGAAGAGGACAAAACAAAAACAAATAAAGAGTAGTAGTCTAGGGAGCTCTAAGTTACCTGGTTAAGCATCTTTTAAATCACAGTAATATTAAGATCTTGGAAATGATAAAGATTAGAACACAGTGAAGCCTAAAAGAGAATGACATCATACAGGAAGATCGTTTGTGTACTAGTCCAGGGATGGTGCACAGGAGGGTGTGATCAAACCTCACAAATTGGAGGTTAGTTTGGAGCGGACAGGTTCTAGTTCAGAGTGGGCTGCCGAGCCTTTCCGTGGCGGCAGGGCCGGGGAGGCCGCAGGGGACTGAGTCTGGTGCTGCAGGTGTCCTGGAGACATCTGGGCAGGGACAGGAGGAGTCATGTGCCCTGGCACCGAGCTACAGGGTTTGGGCACTAGGATGGGGGAGGAGTAGGGCGAGGAGAGGCAGTATCCTGCCTCCATGGAGGAGCGTGGGGGTGAGGAGTGTGGGGGTGAGGAGCGTGGGGGCGAGGTGCGAGAGGGTGAGGAACGCGGGAGTGAGGAGTATCCCATGGCCTGGGCCACCTCCTGGGGCAGGGAGGGGTTAGAACTGGATAATAGTTTCATATCCTCAGAGAAGCTGCCCAGCCCCAGCAGAGACTCACTACCGGCTGCGTGCTGCTGGCTGGGGAGTTGGCTGGGGAGGGAGGTCTGGGGCATGAGCAGAGAGCTGTGGGACCCCGTGGCACTGGAGGAGTTGCTGTAGTGGAAAGTCCTTCCTGTGACTGGGCTTTGGACCGTGGGGCTGGGCCCCAGGGGGGTGTAGCAGGGCGAGCCGTTAGCTGAGCCGTACTGGGCCAACGAGGCCAGGGCAGACCTCTCCAGGGACAGCTGAGGGACCAGGCCAGACTGGAGGCCAGACTGAAGTCCAGACTTTAAGCCTGCCAGGCTGAACTGGGCCAGGGAAGATGGGGAGCACTCTGGGGCCTGCTGGGTGGAGGTGGAGGATGGGGAGCCTAGAGGGGGGGTGTGGTAGAACCCACCTGGAGTCCTGCCCCCGCCTGCGAACTGCTGCAGGGAGCCCACCTGTGGAGGCTTGGGGGGCAGCTGGCTGTGGAGCAGCTGACAGGGCTGAATGTGGCCGGATGAACCAGTGGACTGGGGGCTGATACTACAACCAGAACTAGAGGTACCCAGAACTCCAATTGTCATTCCACCTGTAGCCCCTACCATTGCCCCTCCCATATGCCCTCCAGTTGCCCCTACCATTGCTCCACCAGTAGCTCCTATATGGCCTCCACTAGTTCCTCTAATGTGCCCACCACTAGGTTCTCCTGAGTACCCTCCAGTGGCTCCTCCTATATGCCCTCCAGTATTATACCCTTCTATGGACCCACGTCTACCCCAACCAGTGGCCCTTCTTATTGTCCCACCCATGGCCCCCTCAGCAGCCCCTCCTATTGCTCCTCTTATTTCACCTCCAGTAGCACCTTCTGAAGACCAACCTGTAGCCCCCCCAGTAGCTCCACCTGTTGCTCCACCCATCCCTGCCCCCATGGCTCCCTGCTGGAAGAGGGCAGCGAGAGGCGGGGTGGTGCAGCGGAATGGCTGCTGCGTCTGGGGCTGTGAGTGGAGCTGGGCCGTGCTCTGTGCCGTGCTGTGGGAGGGAGAGCCACCAGAGGAGGAGAAAGGCCCAAAGGGGAAGGCGGAGGCCCCGCTAGGCCCAGGCTGGGTTCCACTGCTACTGGACACCTGCTGACTGGAGCTGGCTGCCCCTGACCCCTGAGTTGTGTGGTGGGCCCGGAAGGAGGCCAGCAGGGCTGTGTCCATCCCAGAGCAGTGCAGTTTAGACGGGGTGCTGGAGGGGGAGTCAGGCCCGGCGGAACCAGGCCCCATGGAGGAGGTGGGCGCCACCGTGTGGAACTTCTTCAGCCGGCCGGGGGGAGGGTCCTGGAGGTTCCTGGACCCCAGGACCGTGACTGGCGGGCGGAAGAGCGCAGCGGGGAGATGGGGGAGGTGGGGGTGGTGTGTCAAGGCGATGGCCACAGAGGTGGTGGCGGCAGCAGCCTGCAGGGGTGCCTGGATGAGAGGAGCCCAGATGACGGGGGTGTGCCCCGGAGAGGGGGGCTGAGGCGGAGGAATATTCTGGAGGAGGTGGGCGCAGGTGGCCATGTCTCTGTCATGTTGCACGATCTGCTGGATGATCTCGTTCTCCTGGTAGTTGAGAACGCCGGATTTCAGGTCGTGCTGCACCTTGTGCTGCAGGATGGAGTTCTTCTTCCCTGTGAGACAGACAGACAGAAACAGTACAATCAGCCTGGATCGTCCAGTTAGTTAGCTAAATACTCTGGAATTGCATCTGATTTATTACGTATGCAGAGATTCCTTTTTCACTATACAGTTAGCTACACACTGCCTGGCCTGGACCTACTGCACAATAACCAGCTACATCATAATCACCCCTGATCCTGCGAACAAGCAACACATTTGCCAACAAAGGCCACTGAGTGTTACTGAGTTTTAGCCCCTAGGCTTCACATTGACTATTAAAGGGCGTCAGAATGGCTGTGATCAGCCTACTCCCAGACTCCTCTTTGATTCCTATTTCACACGGTCGCTTAATTCTGAAGCACTGCTCCCTAACAGCACCAAGCACAAGGACAGAGCTTGAAAAGAGAAACCTTGGCTGAAATTTGGAGGAGAGAGAGAAAGGGGGAGGGAGGGAGGGAACGTAGCCTACCAAGGGGAATAACACAGAGGAAGCATGATAGCTCCAGCAGGCTGTGTGTGTGTGTGTGTGTGTGGTTGTTTGACTAGCTCTTACTGTGGAGCTGTAGATAAGAGGCAAAGTGAACGCAGATCAAACATGGCTCCGAACGGGGACATGGCTGACTGATATGGAAAGAATGTGTAAGCTGAGCAGAGCGACTGGTCAGTGTTCACACTAATGTCAGTGATTTCACAGTGTAGGGCAGTGCTCCTCTGCTGTCATTGGATGGCCAGAGCTCTATGGGGAGTGGCGGAGGGGTCAGGGGTCAGCCACTCACCAGATTACAGAGACAGGATGGGGATGGCCTGAGATGGCTCACTATGACAGGCTAAGTAACAAATAGCCTTTCTTCTGGAAAAGGTGAATTCAACTCTGGCCCTATGGCCCATTCATCCCTCTTGGGTGGATGTGCCAGAAGTAACAGGGTTAATTTAAGTCGCTTTGGATAAAAGCGTCTGCTAAATGGCATATTAAATTTACATTTAAATTATATTACATGGCCGTTTGTTCTAGAGCCCTAATCCTGAAAGGCTGGTGCTAGGTGGTGGGTTTGAAAATGTACAGTACCCGCACGCTAGTATCAGCTCGCTACTGTCAATGCAATTAGGCCCAGATCAATCTCTCTCCATTTCAGATATGAGAGGCTGGCGATTAGGGGGAGCAGTGCTGGGGGCTGTCTCTCGGTCTGCCCTGACCCGTAGCAGGCCTAGCTCTGATCCGATTGCACAGGGTCCATTTAGACAGTAATTAATTAGTAGGGCATCGCTGTGTGAATGACTTCATTATGCAGGAGGGCTGGGGAAAGGTGAACACCATCTATTTACAACATGCAGACACAAAGGCATCAGGCATCAGGCCCAGGAGAGGTTGATATCGGAGGCAGGAGGAGGAGGAGGCTTTCCCTCAGTGGACCTCATCGCTTCAAAGCAGCCATTTTCAACAAAGAAAGAGCCCCCCTGCCTGCAGACATTTTTCAACATCTCATTACGGACATACCCTGGGCCATAATGAAGCATGAAGAGATAGTTCAGTTATGATAGAGGCATGCTGACGTTCAATGTGAACCTTTTATTTGTCTGGGCTGGCTGGCTGAGGTTAAGAACTGAATGAAGCGTCATATCAGTACACACACTGTACACGTCACTGAAGTAGTGCTGGAATTAAAATAACCAGTATTCTAGGTACTTAACCATAACTACTGCATTACAAACACCTCACCTGTTCTTCAGGGCCAATTCAACAGATGTGAATTGATCCATTCTCCTACTGTAGGTAGAGGACATACTTTTTTTACTGTCACTGTCTGTTATATAATTTGTATCTAACTAACCAAACTAAATACACTACTTTTCGCTAGGTCAACTGGGTGAGCTAGATATAGAGAGTTCTTCACCACCAGCATGGGATTTTCCTCTCTTTTAACTTATATCACTGTCCCTTCCTGCTGAGATTATCACATAAAATGATAAAACAATATACTGTAGAATAGAGAGAGTTGTCTCCTCTCCTCTCTCTGTGGTGCCCATCCGTTCCTCCTCCCTGGTAGCCAGGGCCCACGGTACCAGATGTGTGGGGGCCAGCGTGGGAGGGATGGAGACATCTGAGCTAATATGACACATCTGTTTACTTGGCCTACTGGCTCAACTGGCCCTGAGCAGGTCACTAACATACACAAACACTGACTGCATGGCCTCCTCTCCTCTTCGCTGGCTGCTCACTTAGCTGGAAACAGCTCCCCTCCAGAGGATTCCTCAGTTTTGGCACATCTGTGTTTGATTCCCAGACCGACACCTCCATGTACTGTACAGTGACTGGCAGCTGACTCCACTTTGTAATTTACTCAGCCAATCCATATCCATTTACTACAACATCATGTTTCATTTGTTCCATCTGGGATTTTAACCGGTGGCAATCTAGTACAGAGTGCTGCCTGGGGACTGTAACACGTCTTTGAATACATTCATACTTCACAATACTTGACAATGGAGAGGCAGATGATTGGCTGTAACGATCAGCTCAATTACAATAATACAGATGGAGTTGATAGTCATGTTCTACTATGATGTAGTCTCTTACCTATGCGGTCCAGCCGGTCCAGAGCCACGGTCTCGAAGGCCCGTCTCATCATGGGGTACTCCTCCAGGACCTCGTTGAAGTTGTCCACAGACAGAGAGTACAGACGGCAGTAGGTGTCTGCTTTGACGCTGGCTGTTCTTCTGCCCCGTGTCAACAGACAGATCTCTGCACAGGACACAGAAAGAGAGGAACGTCAACACTATGACGTCATGATGACATGTTCACTATGGTCAAGGTAGAGACACTGTTGTCAAGTAGGGCTGATGTTATGCCAACGTTGCTCCACTTCTTAGCAAACATCAGGGAAATCTTTGTGAAGGCTGACAGAAATATTAAGACTTAATGTTTCCTATGACATGTATCACCCCGACTGAATTCTCTCATGTGTGAAGTTGACCTGAATGGATTACGCACGCTGCTGTGAAAAATAGATAAATATCACTATTGTACCACTTACCGTTTATGATGGCGAAAACGGGGAACTTTCTAACAAAAAAGTGAACCGCTGAACCAGGGGTAGGCAACCGTGTTCCTGGAGTGCTGCAGGTACTGCAGGATGTTGTTCCAACTAGGCACCACACCTGACCAACTGAGATAATTGGTCAGTTCAATGATTGCCTAAATTCAACACACCTGGTCTTCCAGGTCAAAAACATGAAGTGCCTGTGGCCCTCCAGGACCAGTTTTGCCTACCCCTGCGCTGAACTGTATGTTTTTTCCTTTTTAGCATTAAACATTTGACTTTTCTGTAATCCACAGCTGAAGCACTTAATACCATTTTGAAAGCTTAGAGGTCTGCTAGACCTCCTCTGTCATGCCAGATCAGGAGAATAATGTTCCATTTAACAGGCAGCAGTGCTGTGGAGCTCTGGCACCAACAGCACCCCTATGCCTTATGCATGCCGCGGGTGTGTGTGTGTTGTGTGTTGTGTGTTTGTGTCAATTTACAGTATGCGTGCCATGTGCTTTTCTGTCACAATCACACCCATCCCACTTGTGGGCCACTCTCCAACTCTCACTCCCAATCCCACTATAACACTTAGTCTTTCTCAGAAAAAGCCATTTTCCAACTCCACTCTCTCTTTCAATTCTCTCACTTGCTACAAAATTAACTGCCTTTCTCCTACTCCCTACGTAACATTTACTAGGAATCCCTCTTCCATCATATCACTTTGAATCTCACTTCTCACTAATCTGTTTTTCTCTCTCGCTCTCGCTCTCTCCTTTCCCCTCTCACACTGCCTCTCTGTGCATGGTGGGTTAGAGGAGAGGATGAGGGCTTCTGCCTTCTCTCTAGTACAGCCAGATACCCAGCCAGCCAAAGCCTCCTTGTCCCTGACCATGTCTGCCCTAATGAAAAACAACATGTGCAGCTCATCCTCTGTGTGTGTGTGTGTGTGTGTGTGTGAGGAAGTTGTGTGTGTCTGCGCTGCTTGGTAACCCCATTTGTGTGTTTGTGTGTGTGTGCGTGCTCCCAGGTCAGCCCTGGCTCTGCCTGCGTTGGGGGTCCGTTTTCTGCAGGCCTGCTCTGCTCCCAGTAATCCCCTCTGAAGAGGAGCGTCCTGCCCTGCCTGGCTGTGTTAAATCCTTTTGCCTCGTGGCTTTCTGGCTGAAGCCAGCACTGCTGAGATGAGACACTGAGCTGCACAGAGCCTTTCTTCTGGCCTTATCTGCCTGTCTTTCAGAGAAGAGGATGTGAAGCCCAGACTCTTAGTACTGGTATCTGAACTCTGACTGTAGAAGACTCAGCATGAGTAGCAGTTAGAGCTCAATGCTAAACAATGAGAGACTAACACTCAATCCTGGAGAACCAGGGATAAATGGAGGGACAAACCCTATGACCCTGACAGAGGAACACTGAGTTGGACCCATGTCAGAACTAAAGATGATAGTCATTATACATGGACGCCTGGTCATATTTGAGGAAATGTGTCATTCCCTATCCATAGATGTTATTGCTAATAAGCTAATAAGGTTCTTTCTGTGTTTAAACATTGCTGCTATGCTATACTAGTTTTTGACTAATTGATTTTGCTTGCTAACATTTATTTGATGGTGCATCTGAAGACACTGTGACCTCGATTCTATCCTGCTCAACCTCAAACTCCTCTTGCTAGTACATCATTAACAGTCAAATGATGTATGAATGGTTTAATCTCTATGATGACTCACTTTTACAGTCTGATGCAATAGTACAAACATCCTGCATGAAATCACTGAACAGGCTTACTTTGTCCAGCTCTGTGTATATTTTGTAGTGGTGTGTTTTCTTCTCTTATCTGTCGTAGCTACTCCTACTGCTCTTTGTGGTAATCGTGTTGGAACACTTGTACCGCAACTTCAAGGAAGAAAATGGATTTCATCATTGGAGTGAAACGCATACAGAAAACAACTGACTACTACACTGCTTGGAGTACAGCATAAACACATTTAATGACAATGTGGTCATTAAAATGTAATTGCTCCAATTAAAATCGGATACCTTGTGAAATGGGAGAAACAGGAACGATGCTGTTCACGAGTCCAACACCATCATTAAGTTTGCAGACGACGTGACGGTGGTAGGTCTGATCACCAACGACGATGAGACAGCCTATAGGGAGGACGTCAGAGATCTGGCAGTGTGGTGCCAGGACAACAACCTCTCCCTCACTGTGGGCAATACAAAGGAGCTTATTGTGGACTACATCGATGGGGCTGTAGTGGTGCGGGTCGAGAGCTTCAAGTTCCTCGGTGTCCACATTACTAAGGACCTATCACGGTCCAAACACACCAACACAGTTGTGAAGAGGGCACGACAACACCTCTTCCCCCTAAGGAGGCTGAAAAGATTTGGCATGGGCCCTTAGATCCTCAAAAAGTTACACAGCTGCACCATTGAGAGCATCTTGACTGGCTGCATCACTGCTTATGGCAACTGCTCGGCATCCGACCGCAAGGTGCTACAGAGGGTAGTGCGTACGGCCCAGTACATCACTGGGGCCGAACTCCCTACCATCCAGGCAGTGTCAGAGGAAGGCCCTAAAAATTGTCAAAGACTCCAGCCACCCAAGTCATAGACTGTTCATCTCTGCTACCACACGGCAAGCGGTACCAGAGCGCCATGTCTGGGACCAAAATGCTCCTGAACAGTTTCTACCCCCAAGCCATAAGACTGCTGAACAGTTCATCAAATGGCTACCCAGACTACTTACATTGACCACTTTATTAGAAATGTTTTGTATCTTCATTTTTTGTACTGACTCTCGTAATTTGATTTGCTGTTGTACAGTACAGTACGACCTTGGTTACACAACACACGGCTGGCTCACGTTGGAAAGGTTTGGGAAATGACTGGGAAATGATGGGGGTTGGTCTTGGGAAGACTCTGTGTGTGTGTCTGTGTGTGTCTGTGTGTGAGTGTGTGTGTGTGTGTGTGTGTTTATGTGTGTGTTTATGTGTGTGTATGAGCTGGGTCTCCCATGGTGAGGTATCAATGTCCTCCGGCCTGGTCTGGGGGGCCTCACCTGGACTCTGGTTCTCTACTGTCAGCTCCCATCTCCATCGCCCCTGGCAGCCCACGGGCCCTCTGAGAGGACACTCTCTAACCTTTGAAACATCTGCACTGGGCAGCCTGATTCCCCATGACACACCACGTTCGCTCGCTCGCTCCCTCCCAGCATTAGCATAGGGAAATACACACTGGCCTATGATGAGGAGAGGGGTCGGGGAGAGTCTGGTTTAGCCTCCACCATAGCTGGTGTCGTGTCACTTCTCATCGGCTCTCCTTCTTCCTCCAATGCTAGCAGCAGTAATTGACTGTTATACACTGCTGCTGTTAGATCTGTTAGATTCTGCATGGGGGAACTGCTAGCTTAATTCAAAGGTTAACCGTGTAGCTCAGTGACTATAATACAGTCTTACAGAATAGATTCACTCAGTCTCTGACTCTTTTCCCTTCCCCGTTCCACCTTCTCTAGGAGGAGTGGTGCGGCTGTGTTAAAATGGGTTAAGGGGCGAGAGGATTACCTGCGACTCCACTACCAACCCCCCTCAATGACTCACTCAGTCAGGGCAGCCATTTGGCAGCTCTACAGTCTGCTTTTCCACAGAGACTGAGACTGAGACAGGGACAGGGTCAGGGACAGAGACAGGGACAGAAACAGGGACAGAGTCAGAGACAAGAGGCCGAGACAGGGACTGAGACAGGAATGGGGACAGAGGCAGAGACAGGGAATGAGACAGGAATGGGAACAGAGGTAGAGACAGGGCTCAGAGCAGACACCTGGGTACCAGAAAGCTTTTCTCTCCAGCCTGAACTTTAAGGGCCTAGAGATTAAGAGCAGCTGGCTCAGAGTGGACTAGCCTGAGCCCAGTCCAGGCACAAGATGACACGAGAGATTTCCCCATTCCTGTCTCAGTCCCTGTCTCTGCCTCTGTCCCCATTCCTGTCTCGCCTCCTGTCTCCTGTCTCCTGTCTCCTGACTCCTGACTCCTGACTCCTGACTCCTGACTCCTGACTCCTGACTCCTGACTCCTGACTCCTGACTCTTGACTCTTGACTCTTGACTCTTGACTCTTGTCCCTGTCCCTGTCTCTGTCTCTGTCTCTGTCCAGTTGATTCTTTCCTCCTCCCCCACCCCTGCCCCCCTCCATCAACCCCGCCACAGCTCACTTGAAGGATAAGTGAACCATCTTAGAAGTACGATCAAAGCTGCCTCTTGATAAGCACCAGGGTCTGAAGGACATCTCCAGCCACTGTAAGGTCATTCTACTAACTGTGCTGCACTATCCAGGAGAGCTGCAGTTCAACCAGTCACACAGTAATTACACAAGGCAACAAAGGATGACCTATACTAACACAATAACACACCCAATCTGGGGAGGGAGGGGGTCTTCTAGATGCTGTCCAGACAGGAGAGTCTGAATGCAGCCCCACAGTAGCTGGGTGGTGTGTGTGTGTGAGCCCAGAGGAGAGTCCAGTGAGTGGGCCTGGCTATGCTCCATGTGTCCTTTGGCTTGAATACTGCAGTCACATTATATGTCCCCTTCCCCTGGATTGCTGTATTTCTGCCCAGCACTCGCATCCACAACATGTCACACGCATTCCCTATATTAGGCTCTCCAGAGCAAGCTGATCCAACAGTTAGTTAACAGGAGCAGACTTCTGAGTGTATATTAATGTGAATAATGCATAGTGTTACTGATGACAAGCATGTACTGTACAGGACGTTAATGAGCTTACACACATACATTTCATTTACAGTGCAGTCATCAATACAGAAAATGCACACCCACACATCATTCTATCTGAGAGTGTCCACCCCCCTCTGCCCCTTGGTGTTTGTTTCTTGGAAATGCTCACTCTCTCTCACTTCCTGTTTGGTGAGAGAGAGAGAAAGAGAGTGAGAGCGGGTGAGAGAGAGAGAGAGAGAGAGAGAGAGAGAGAGAGAGAGAGAGAGAGAGAGAGAGAGAGAGAGAGAGAGAGAGAGAGAGAGAGAGAGAGAGAGAGAGAGAGAGAGAGAGAGAGAGAGAGAGAGAGAGGTGCCATATCCCTGGTGCTCCTCTTACATCAATTAATTTCATGAATGACTAACTCATGTTTGGTAACAAACTCCCTATGGCTGCATGGTGGGCTTGGTTTGGTTGGCCTTGCCTCCCCCTGGAGCAGCCAGCCTGGGCCTGGATGCCAGGAATAGCTGCCGGATAATGGAGTCAAAACCTGCAAAGCCCAGCGCATCTAACGTGTTTGGGAGAAATAATTGCAGATCCAGGGCTTAAATATTTAATGCGAGGCAACCAGTTCCGTTCCAAAAACTGTGCATTTGCAGTGGCAGTGGTGCTTTGGGTTGATCCATGCAATTCATGTGTAAGTACAAATACATGTTTAAATAGAGGGAAAACAACAACAAAGAAAGATGACGCTTCACTCCTCCCTCACCCAGGGAGACACACACACACACACACACAGAGATAGATTGCTTCCCATTTTTCTATTATTTGCGGCGCCCCCCAGGGAGAGGGCACGGAGACGGTCCAGCGAAGGGAGCGGCGTAATTAAACTTCAGCAGGCAGGTCATGTGCTGTTAAATGCTTCACTGCGGTTTCTCATTACTTAAACAGTGTCTTCTCAATGATACACTGTCACTGTCACTGTCCAAATTAATTGGTATTTGGTAAGAGGACTATGGCTAGAGTGAAGTCAAACACGTCATACACTCCCAGACACCATGAGAAGAGTACAAACTGTCTGACCCTGTTGGGGGAAAGAACAGCTAGCACATGCTTGTTCTGTATTACCTTGGAAATGCAGGACTGAAAAGCCTGAAAGCATTTTAGCCTTAATGACCCTTTGACAATATATAATGTACTGTATATCAGGGGTTGGAACCGGTTCAGGGAACAGAACCGCAAACCGGGAAATAATGAAAAGGAACAGAAATGGAACCAGGAACGAAAGTGATCCATACTGTTACGTTATTTTAAAAGCATGGGAACTGGTTAATAACGTTATTTTTTCCTAGTCCCATAAAAAAACGCAACAAAGCGCCAATGTAAATCCCTCACTCTGTCACTCAGAAACGTATTCCAGTGTCTGCCTGCAAGCTGAAAATCTTTGCCAGTGTGTGTGTGTTTAGGCTCCCTGCCCCTCCCCCCTCAGAGGCATAGGCTACTGTACTGACGTTACAAGCGTGATTCAAAAGATAGGGAGAGAGATTTTTTAAATCAGTTTTACAGTTTAGTAATTTAGCAGACACTCTTATCCAGAGCGACATACAGGAGCAATTAGGGTTAACAGATTTTTCACCTAGTCAGCTCGGGGAAGCGAACAAGCAACCTTTTGGTTACTAGCTCAACGCTCTTAACCGCTAGGCTACCTGCCACCCATTTTCTTAGCTAGAGAAGAATGGGTTAACTTTTTCAATGCTAGTAGTTAAGGATACTATAGGCCTAGTGATCACGTTGGATTTATTAACTACAAAATGTTTTTAATTCTGATGCCACTCTGCACACACAAGCTTGTTAGCTAGCTAGCTCAAAGGACATTCAAAGTTCCTCCATAGAAGCCACTCCTCCTAGGTATAATTCTGTGGACCTACTTCAGATAATGCATGTCATAACAAGATGCCCAGCGCTTCAAGCCTCCTCCTCAACCCTCTCTAGCTCTCTCCCCACCCGCAAAAATTCAGTTGCATCTTGCGCTATAGGCTACACTTGTCTGTCCATCACTCATGTAAAGAACTAGCTTGCCTGCTCTACCCGCACTGATTGGTGAAGTAATTGAATAAGCTAAATGTAAAAACGGTTGATTTCACGGGTTGAAAAAGGAACAGAAAGGAACGAAAAACTGTACTTTTTTGGAACTGAACAAAAAAATAGTGGTTTTGTTCAGAACGAAACGATTAGAAAATAATTTTGGTTCCAACCCCTACTGTATATGTCAACTATGTTCTTCTTTGTCATTTGGCATGTTCGTACAATTAAAATACAGCTCGTGTTGATCATTGGAATAGTAAACAGCCTCACATAAAACATATACAATCAGCAGGCACCATACACTATAGAATGACAGACAGAATAATGAGTAGTGCTTTAGACAACCCTGTCATCAGGGCCAGCTCGTGAGAGACAAGAACAGAACATTTACACTCATGCAGTAGTGCAGTGTGTCTAAAAGCAGACCTAGGCTGACCTCTTAAGAAGCTAATTTGTGCTGCTGTGTTTTTCCACGCCACCATTATGAATATTAAAGCTGAAGAGGTTTAAGCTCTGCAGCATAATGTGTGTGTGTGACCTTTTGTCTGGATCTGAGTCTGTCCTATTTCTCTTACCCCCGAAGTAGGATCCGTCTGAGAGCTTGGTTTCCTTGTTGCCCTTGGTGAGCACGCTGACCACTCCGTGCTGGATGAAGTACATCTTCTTGCCGATGGTGCCCTCTCTGATGATGTAGTCTCCGGGCTGGAACACCTCGAAGCGCAGCTTGGTCAGCATGGAGGTCACAAAGTTGGGGTCCGCGTTGGCGAACAGCGGCATGGAAGCCACCAGCTTTCGACAGTTAAAGTTGATGATTTCCTGCAAACAGGAACACACACAAACAGAGGAAGATGGATGCTTTAGTAACAGCCCCTCAGAGAGACAGAAAGTGCTCAGAGAATAATTAGTCCCACATCGAAACAGTGATTATCACCACAAAAATGTCCCTTTGCGATGAATAAGTATTCTATTTAATACACACACCCGCACACAGCCCCCAGCCCTCTCCCACCTCTCTGAGTGGCTCGTTGAGTTCTCCCAGGATGCTCTCCTCGTCAAACATCTTGCCCTGGTAGCGATGCTCGTAATAGTCATGGATCCTCTGCCTCATATCAGCCGGCAGCTTGTGGAAGGACATGTACTGCTCCACCTGTTTGTACTGCAGGCCAGGGAGAGAGAGACACACAGAGAGAGAGAGAGAGAGAGCGAGAGAGAGAGAGAGAGAGAGAGAGAGAGAGAGAGAGAGAGAGAGAGAGAGAGAGAGAGAGAGGAAACACAATAAGGTCAGTCCAAGGTCACCATCCCCACAGCACTGTGACTGAGTCATACCCTACAGGTTACTAAAGGCTTAGAGGTCAAGCACTCCATTACACACAACACATCAGATATACACACAGCACACAATACTGCTTGTACATTTTGCCCCACACAAAAGAAAAGCCAAAAATAGCAGACTGGTGTTTATAGTACGGTATATTTCCACTCTGAATCTATGCACTGGCTGGCAGCACAGAAGAGGAGGGGGAGAGAGAGAGAGAGATAGAGAGAGAGGCACTGATTGGGAACACATTTCCCTAAGTACTGTACTGTATCTGATTGCAACCAGAATCCATTGATGAGAAAAGGTAGAAGGTTGAGGGGGAAATCACACAGGAACCTCCTACTCACGCACGTACGCACACACACACACAACAATCACATGTGGAACATGAAACACCACAGAGTCACAAGACCAACTCAGCAGAGACAGTTGAGATCTTGATAATCAGTGACACCCCTATGTCTGAGGGGTGGTTGGGTATACAGGCGGCACAGGTTTATGTGTGGCATGAGAAGTGGCGCGGGCGGGGTAGTAGGAGTAATCACAGTTGGGTAATTAGCAGAGTTACTATGGGGGCTGCAGACCACACACAGAAAGAGATTGTGATAGCTCCATTTAGTTACAGACACTGGCTTCATTCTGATTTAGATTCTCAGTGCACCGACTTCTGAGGTGGATGAACAGAACAGACTTCTGAGGTGGATGAACAGAGCAGACTTCTGAGGTGGATGAACAGAGCAGACTTCTGAGGTGGATGAACAGAGCAGACTTCTGAGGTGGATGAACAGAGCAGACCTCTGAGGTGGATGAACAGAGCAGACTTCTGAGGTGGATGAACAGAGCAGACTTCTGAGGTGGATGAACAGAGCAGACTTCTGAGGTGGATGAACAGAGCAGACTTCTGAGGTGGATGAACAGAGCAGACTTCTGAGGTGGATGAACAGAGCAGACTTCTGAGGTGGATGAACAGAGCAGACTTCTGAGGTGGATGAACAGAGCAGACTTCTGAGGTGGATGAACAGAGCAGACTTCTGAGGTGGATGAACAGAGCAGGGGGAAAAGATGGTGGATGGAAAGAAAAGAAAGAGCAATGAATATAAGAAAGAGGGAAAGAAAGAGAACGTTTCTTAATATGAGATTCACAAAAGTTTTAATGAAGGACTCCACTGAGGGAGCTGTGATGAGAGAGAGCATTCAGAGCACGCCTCCAAAACCACTGTCTGCAAACAGAGGAAGAGAGAACAGAAGGAGAGAGAGAGCAGTTCAAACAATGGAACAACAGAGCAATGACATGAATTTCAAAAATGTCAATACAAGACGCTGGCTGATGGTGTGTGTGTGTGTGTGTGTGTGTGTGTGTGTGTGTGTGTGTGTGTGTGTGTGTCTGTGTGCATTTGTGTGTCCCTCCCTGAGTGTGCGTGTCCCTATGTATCTGTGTAAGGTGTTACAATTGGTATCAACAAAAGCCCTGTGGCACCTGAGCTAATATCTACTATTGCACGATTTGACAGAGGCTGGTTTTACAGTGAGGACGTGTGTGTGAGGAGAATGACATCTCTCTTGGACCAGGAGAGAGATCAAAGCACACAGTAAATAAGAAACAACAGCAGGTAGAGGAACATCACTGACCTTTACTACACTAAACCCTGCCTGAATGGAAAGTCGCTCTGTCTATTCTACGGTTAAGGCTAGGTTATACTTTGATCATCCCTGATATGCTGCATACATGCATAATACTGTTACAACAGATGAATGTACAGTCAGAGTGGACAGCCATTTCATCCTCTGAGAATGTTCTCCTAAAAAATAGATAGCTCTGCGTCGGAATTACTTACAAATCAGAGAAGAGGAGAGAGGCTGTGTAGAAATGATAGACACTACCGTACGGCACTCTTGTTTCTGTGGCCACAGACCTCATATTAACCACACCCTCCCTCTCTCCTTCCCCCTCTCTCCAGGAGAGAAACCTGTTCCCTCCAGCCACAGACCTCTACCACACACTCCCTCTATCTCCCTCCATCCCACCTCTCATCCTCCCTCTCCAGGAGAGAGAGAAACATGTTACCTCCAGGGAGACATCAGAGAACCAGACCCCTGTGATGAGGTGCCCGCAGCAGTGCCTGAAGAAAAACATTAGTGCTGCTTACAAAATGGCACCCTATCCCTATCTAGTGCCCTGGGCACTGGTCAAAAGTATTGCACTATATAGGGAATAGGGTGCCATTTCGGAGGCAACCAGGGCCTGTCCAGTCGGAGGGAGCAGGTCACGCAACGTGAGCGCACAATGCACAACGTGCTCACTGCTGACGCACACACACACACACACACACACACGTCAAGGCAGAAAAGGGGAGGGAGCCAGCTAATGAAATAATGCTCGCTCTCACTTCATGGAAGAGCAACAACTGCACCTCTCTCTCTCTCTCTCTCTCTCTCTCTCTCTCTCTCTCCTAGTGCTGTCTCTAAATCTATCTTTTCAATCCCCTCTTTGCTCTCCTTCAACACTCTCCTTTCTGACTGACGTCTTTCTAAGAAAGGTCTATAATTCTGACCTCCACTCAGCTTTCACTTCTGTCTTTCACCTTATCCTCAGATGTAGACAAGTCTCTGTCCGTCTGGATCTAACCAGAGGCTCTTGAGCCTGCCTTCCGAATCACATTTCTCATCCTCCATCTCCTCGCCCCTCCTCTCCTCTACAGAATGAAGGAGCTTTTTAACGTGTTGCATACCGTGATCACGTTCAAGGCATACACACACACACACAAGCATATATACGGCTGTATGCACATATACGGACACACACAACGCTACAATAGACACAGGAGTTCAAGGGTAGACCATCTGAATTAGGAGGATGCAGCTGAAATTGAAAGGTGAGAGCAAACTACAGTTTGAGAGCAAACTACACTCAGATATAGACACAAAATGCATCTAAGATAAAAGACCTCAAAACAACATGGTCAGAACTAGAGTATCATATTCCTTTAATCCTGGTTATACTCTGATATTGCATAATTCATATATAAAATGGCAACATTAACAATGCAGAGTGCTATGAAAATCGATGAAGAACGTGAATCTGGAAAACTAAATGAAAGGACTACAAAAGAAGAAAGAGGCAGAAAAAAACATGAAGATATTCATTCCCGGGGCATCTGAGAGAATAATTCTAAGCCCTGCCATGAGCTAAGCATTTGAATCTATCTCTTATCAGGAAGTCTATTCAAATGAAATCCCTTGGCATAAATTGGAACATTTACTGATCTGACGATGAACCAGAATGATTCTAGAAAAAGAGCCACATTCTTCCTCTCCTTCAGAGAACTAGGCCTCCTGTCCAATCCTGTCCAACACAATGAGAAAGTACTCATGTGGTACTCCTAAGCTTCAGCCTCATTGGGTTATGATGCCAAAATGTGAGCTAAACAAGCTTGTTTGAGATCCTCTACTGAAGATGACATGTGTGACCTGTCTGTCTGTCTTTCTCTGTAACCTGTCTGTCTTTCTCTGTAACTTGTATGTCTGTCTGTCTGTCTGTCTGTCTGTCTGTCTGTCTGTCTGTCTGTCTTTCTCTGCCCTGTTGATATCTCACTGTGGGAACTGGGAAGCATCAGATTTGTCACAGACATTTGCTCCGTTTCAACGATTTAGGTTTTCTTGTTGTCCTCTAACCTCCTGTATTCCCATAAAACACTGTCATTGCGGAAATCATCCATTTATCCTTGGCTTTGTAATGCATTACAATTTGATTCCCCTCAGCATGAAAGGGCATTAGCCAAGTGAAAAAAACAGGGGCTTTGAAGATAATGCCCTGTTTGTGTTGTGAATATTAGCATATACACTCTTAGAAAAAAAAGGTGCTATCTAGAACCTAAAAGGGTTCTTCGGCACGTATAAACCGTTTGGTTCCAGGTAGAATGTCACGGTTTCGGCCGAGGCTGCTCCTCCTCCTTGTTCGGGCAGGCTTCGGCGGTCGTCGTCCCCGGAGTACTAGCTATCACCGTTTGATGTTTTCGATGTCTGTTTGGTTTTGTCTGATTGTGTACACCTGTTTCCTGTTTGGTTAATTATGTATCCTATAAGTTTCTCGTTTGGTTAGTCTTGTGTTGTGTGTTATTGTCCGCCTGTCCGTAGGAGCTGCGAGTTTCTGCTCTGTTTATTTGTTTTGGTGTTTTTACGCACAGTTTGCATAATCGCTCGCCTCTGTTTGTTCGAGGCCCGTATTTTGTATTTTGTCACTTTATGACAAGTAAAGTCTGTTGGACTAAGCCTCTGTGTCCTGCGCCTGACTCATACACCACATCCACATCAGCTCCTGACATAGAACAGTTTTGGGAAGGGTTCTACATGGAAACCAAAAGGGTTTTACCTGGAACCAAAAAGGGTTCTCCTATGGGGACAGCCGAAGAACACTTTTTACTAAGAGTCTCTCTCTCTCTCTCTCTCTCTCTCTCTCTCTTTCTCGCTGCTTTATTAATCAGAGCTGCTGGAGCCCAGCGGAGGAGACACCATGGAGTAGGGAACACGCCACTAGGGGATATATCTCTCTAGAGGAAGTAATGTCGCTGATAATGCCCAGCGTGACAGGAAATGATGTTATATCCTCATAGCCATCACTTCACTAACAGAAGGAACCTTGCTCCTCTTCTTCTGCTACTTGGATAAATCCAATCATTGTCCTGAATTGAGAAGCTAATCAGGTCTCCAGGGCATCCACTTTCTAACCGTAAACCTCTGCTGTCCGGATGTGTCAGTCAATTCAATCCAACACTCTGTTCCCATGAGAGAAAGGGATTTAGAGCGCTTGATGCTGTTTTACTGCACAATCCCTCCCTCACTCTCTCATCTTTCTCTCCCCACTCTCTACCCTCTCTCTCTCTCCATATGGCCATACTGTGCTCTCTCTGTTTCGCTCTCTTCCTCCTATCGCTCTCTCTCTCTATGTCTCTGTCTCTCTGCACTCTTAGAAAAAAAGGTGATATCTAGAACCAAAAAGGGTTCTTCGGCTGTCCCCATAGGATAACCCTTTGAAGAACCCCTTTTGGTTCCAGGTAGAACCTTTTTGGTTCCAGGTAGAACCCTTTTTGGTTCCATGTAGAACCCTTTCCACAGAAGGTTCTACATGGAACCCAAAAGAGTTCTACCTGGAACCAAAAGGGGTTCTTCAAAGGGTTCTCCCATGGGGACAGCCGCAGAACCCTTTTGGAACCCTTTTTTTAAAGAGTATGTCTCTGTCTATCTCTCCCCAGTCCCCTCATGTACCTCCCTTCTCACTATCTCCTCCTGGATGCAAATCCTTACCAAATAATTGATGATGTCAGCCACTTAATTATAATTTCTAAACATTTATTTGTTTCCCCTTTTTCGCTTTCTCTCTTTCTCTCCATCCTTGCCTTCCATATGAGTAAGGTACACACAGTGTTAATTGAAGCCTTGAACATCTGCACCCTCACACCCCCATTCAGAGCTCTCTACAAGGCAACAGAAAATAAAGAACCGTATAACACTCGCTACACTTCTGATGTCGATCTGAAAGTTCTGTAAATGTTAAAGGAGAGCTCTAAGTGCGCCATGAAATTTCAATTCAGGACTTTCATGCCATTGTCATGTGGAGGTAGTCTAGATGTAATTGAATTCATGGCTGTGAGAGCAGAGCAGTCAATGGCAGCAGCAGCAGCAGAAGTTAATCCAGCAGCCTGTGACTGTGAGACAACCTGTGAAGGAGGATAAGTGATAATGGTGAGGTGACTCCTGGACATTTGAGTGTTTCTGGACTCTACAGAGGTATGTTCTCTGTGTCCTCTTCAGTGGTGTAACTCATATTCTCGGCATGCCTGTGATATGGTAGCTTCACTCTCGTAATTGGCTATTCTCATAACCAGGGAGGGGGGGCTCAGGGACGTTTGGGAATTCTAACCATTTACATAGCTATGACAAAGAATTACAAGAGTGTTAAATAATATTCAAATTTCCCTAATGCACTATTCAATATTCAGTATTCAATATATATATTATGTTACTTTCCTAATTTAATTTTTTACAAGCTGTGAAAATATATAATCAAGCTGCTAGCATTTTGAAGGGGTACCTCTGGGCCAATTTAAGAGCCTTAACTCAGCAGTAAGAAGTTTCTCTGAGGAGAGGAAGAGAAGGGACTCTAACCCCCTTCAGATTAACACCACCAGCCAGGCCCAGGCTAATGACAACAGCTCCTCCTGCAAGACACAAAAAGTCGATCAACTTGTCCACGGCTATACTCTTAGAAAAAAAGGTGCTATCTAGAACCTAAAAGGATTCTTCGGCTGACCCCATAGGATAACCCTTTGAAGAATCATTTTTGGTTCCAAGTAGAACCCTTTTGGGTTCTATGTAGAACCCTTTCCACAGAGAGTTCTACATGGAACCCAAAATGGTTCTCCTATGGGGACAGCTTAAAAACCCTTTTTTCTAAGAGTGTAGGCTACTGCATGTCCTTGGCTTGATTGTCTTTCATTAAATAGCAGAAAACAAATCATTCAGTCGACATTCATACCGGTTATAGACTATGGGGATATTGTCTATATGAATGCAGCTGCCACTGTTCTGAAGCCATTGGACACAGTTAATCATAGCACAATACACATTATTACGGGCGATAGGTTCAGTACACATCACTGCATTCTGTATCAGAAAGTAGGCTGGCCCTCTATTAAATCTCGTAGATTAACGCATTGCACTCTTTTTGTTTGAAAAAGCCCTCCTGCATACATTTCCGCCTTACCTTCCTTCATTGTTAACTTCTAGATGTACGAGATACCAGACCCGGCCTCAGGGAGGGCTAACTCTGGAGATCCCTTCGATCTACACTGAGTTAGGTAAATCTGCTTTTAGTTTTTTTGCACCTGACTTGTGGAATAATCTCCAAGGCTCTCTGAAATTGGATGAATTGGTGCCTCTAGGCTAGGGCAATTCAAAAGGCTGATTGAGGACCTTTTTACTGAAGATTGTTTTCTATGATTTTGTTTTGCTTTTAGTGTATTGATGTGAATATTGATGTGTATATTGATGTGTATTATTGATGTGTATAGTGTATATTGATGTTTTTTATGTGTATTATTGATGTTTATAAACTGGGTGGTTCGAGCCCTGAATGCTGACTGGCTGACAGCCGTGGTATATCGACCGTCTGCCATTTATTTTTTACTGATCTAATTACGTTGGTAACCAGTTTATAATAGCAATAAGGCACCTCTCGGGTTTGTGGTACGTGGCCAATATACCACGGCTAAGGGCTGTATCCAGGCACTCCGCGTTGCGTCATGCGTAAGAACAGCCCTTAGCCGTGCTATATTGGCCATATACCACACCCCCTCGTGCCTTATTGCTTAAGTATAGTGTATATTGATGTGTATTGATGTTTTTGATGTGTATTGATGTGTATGCATAGATCATTTGAGAAAGAGATCTTGGTCTCAGCATGACTCCCTGTAAATATAAAGGTTAAATAAAATTGTATTGGAGCTCTCTAACCTATCCCCTTTCTCCTACACCAGGGGTAGGCAACTAGATCCAGCCGCGGGCCGATTGTTGTCGGAGCGGATGGTCGGGGGGCCGGAACATAATTATAATAATTTCAACACTGCAAATTGACCCCAACTAAGCCCAAAAAGAGATTGTATTTGAAAATAACAATAATTTCCTACCTTGATTACACGATCACGTCTCTTTTTTTATTCGTGGGAATACTTGGGAATGGATTTCCTAAATTAAACTCATTTTAGCTTAATTCCTGGTGATTTTACTGTCTTTTTTTAAATTACCCAAACTATGCAAGTTGCTCTCTCCCCCTCCCTCCCTCGCTCCCTTCCTTAACCCATTTAATCCCATCACTCACAATAGTAAGAAAAAAATAAACTTTTGTACTGTGCCTTCATTTTTAATACATTGAGTCCATGATGCTTGTGGTATATGAAAATATCTTAGAGGTCATATTTGTGACCAATGGGAAAATACAGTGGCTCTACCTTATTATACAGTGCATTCGGAAAGTATTCAAACCCCTTGACTTTTTCCACATTTTGTTACGTTACAGCCTTATTCTAAAATTGATTCAACACATCTTTTCCTCATCAATCTACACACAATACCCCATAATGACAAAGCAAAAACCGGTTTTTAGAAATGTTTGCAAATTTATAAATAAATAAAAACTGAAATATCACATTTACATAAGTATTCAGACCCTTTACTCAGTACTTTGTTGAAGCACCTTCGGCAGCGATTGCAGCCTCGAGTCTTCTTGGGTATGACGCTACAAGCTTGGCACACCTGTATTTGGGGAGTTTCTCCCATTCTTCTCTGCAGATCCTCTCAAGCTCTGTCAGGTTGGATGGGGAGTGTCGCTGCACAGTATGAGGTCCTGAGTGCTCTGTAGCAGGTTTTCATCAAGGATCTCTCTGTACTTTGATCTGTTCATCTTTCCATTGATCCTGACTAGTCTCCCAGTCCCTGCCGCTGAAAAACATCCCCACAGCATGATGCTGCCACCACCATGCTTCACTGTAGGGATGGTGCCAGGTTTTCTCCAGACGTGATGCCTGGCATTCAGGCGAAAGAGTTCAATCTTGGTTTCATCAGACCAGAGAATCTTGTCATGGTCTGAGTCCTTTAGGTGCCTTTTGGCAAACTCCAAGCGGGCTGTCATGTGCCTTTTACTGAGGAGTGGCTTCCGTATGGCCACTCTACTATAAAGGCCTGATTGGTGGAGTGCTGCAGAGATGGTTGTCCTTCTGGAAGGTTCTCCCATCTCCACAGAGCTACTCTGGAGCTCTGTCAGAGTGACCATTGGGTTCTTGGTCACCTCCCTGACCAAGGCCCTTCTCTCCCGATTGCTCAGTTTGGCCGGGCGGCCAGCTCTAGGAAGAGTCTTGGTGGTTCCAAACTTCTTCCATTTAAGAATGATAGAGGCCACTGTGTTCTTGGGGACCTTCAATGCTGCAGACAATTTTTGGTACCCTTCCCCAGATCTGTGCCTCGACATAACCCTGTCTCGGAGCTACAGACAATTCCTTCGACCTCATGGCTTGGTTTTTGCTCTGACATGCACTGTCAACTGTGGGACATTATATAGACAGGTGTGTGCCTTTCCAAATCATGTCCAATCAATTGGATTTACCACAGGTGGACTCCAATCAAGTTGTAGAAACATCTCAAGGATGATCAATGGAAACAGGATGCACCCGAGCTACATTTCGAGTCTCATAGCAAAGGGTCTATGTAAATAAGGTATTTCTGTTTTTTATTTTTAATAAATGTGCAACAATTTCTAAAAACCTGTTTTCGCTTTGTCATTATGGGTTATTGTGTGTAGATTGATGAGGGGAAAAATTATTTAATCAATTTTAGAATAAAGCTGTAACGTAACAAAATGTGGAAAAGGTCAAGGGGTCTGAATACTTTAAGAATGCACTGTATTTATTTAATCATAGCAGATTATTTCTTTTTTCAGTAGATTGAAGTTGAGTTGGGTTCTGGATAAACTTGATCAAGATGATCTTAAAGATAATTTTACAATTATCCATTAGCCTTTACATATGTTTAAATCAATGATTTTGACTGTAAAACTTCATATTTTGTTAGTTTAGGGGGAATTGGCCATGTATAGACCCATAAACTGAATAAGTATAATAACTTAACAAATATTGTATGTCAATAAGTTTGTTTGTTAAGTGTCTCTTGCACAATGGTAGACCTGGTTTATCAGTGTCACGCCCTGACTCAGAGGACGCTTATATGTTGAGTCAGGGTGTGTATATTCCTTGTTGTGATTTTCTATGTTGCATTTTCTATGTTTAGATCTAGTATTTCTAGATCTATGTTGGCCGGTGTGGTTCCCAATCAGAGGCAGCTGTCGCTCGTTGTCTCTGATTGGGGACCATACTTAGGCAGCCTATTGGCACTAGTGGGTTGTGGGATCTTGTTCCGTGTGAGGTATGTTGTTTGTGTACCTTGGACTTCACGTTTCGTTTAGTTTGTTGTTTTGTCGTTGTGTCGTTGTGTTTATTCGGTATAATAAACATGTATGCATACCTTGGTCCGTCCCGTCTGTAAACGAACGTGACTATCAGAGTATTGGGACATAGCCACAGGTGTAAACCTGGTTCATGTGGGTATTTGGGATGAGATATTCAGGTGTAGATCTGGTTTATATTATTACTGGGACTCAGTCAAAGGTGTAGACCTGGTTTATAGGCGTACTGGAACTGAGGTGCAGGGGTAGTCCAGGTTTACAGTTTGACTATTCAGGCTTCGGCACATTTAGACCTGGCTTAGTTGACTAATTGGGTTCAAGCACAGGTGCACACTTTGTAGGTATGAAAATTGGAGCTGAAGTACAGGTGTAGACCTGGTTTGTATGAATATTGGGGCTGAAATGCAGAAGTACACCTATTTTTATGACAATTGGAGCTGACATGTAGCAGTAGACCTGTTTGAAAAAAAATCTATATTGAGTTAGACGTGCAGGTGTATGCCTGGTCTGTAAGAATATTGGGGCTGAAGTACATGTGTAGACCTAGTTTGTATGAATGCTTGTGCACTGGGGTTGACCTGTTTTATATGAGTATGCCCATGGATTTACAGTGAGGGAAAAAAGTATTTCATCCCCTGCTGATTTTGTAAATTTGCCCACTGACAAAGACATGATCAGTCTATAATTTTAATGGTAGGTTTATTTGAACAGTGAGAGACAGAATAACAACAAAATAATCCAGAAAAACGCAAGTCAAAAATGTTATACATTTATTTGCATTTTAATGAGGGAAATAAGTATTTGACCCCTCTGCAAAACATGACTTAGTACTTGGTGGCAAAACCCTTGTTGGCAATCACAGAGGTCAGATGTTTCTTGTAGTTGGCCACCAGGTTTGCACACATCTCAGGAGGGATTTTGTCCCACTCCTCTTTGCAGATCTTCTCCAAGTCATTAAGGTTTCGAGGCTGACGTTTGGCAACTCGAACCTTCAGCTCCCTCCACAGATTTTCTATGGGATTAAGGTCTGGAGACTGGCTAGGCCACTCCTGTCACGGATTCAGCCGAGGCTGCTCCTCCTTCTTGCTCGGGCAGGCTTCGGCGTTCGTCGTCCCCGGAGTACTAGCTGCTACCGATCTATGTTTCGGTGTTTGTCTTGTTTGGTCTTTATTGTTTACACCTGTTTCCCATTATGTTAGATTGTATTCCCTTTATAACCCCCTGCCTCTTATTGGTTATTGTGTGTGATTGTTTTCCGTGAGGTCGGCAGTTGCTGTTGTATGCGAGTATTGTTCCTCCCTGTTAGGAGGTTTTTGTTTTGTATGTTCATTTACTGTGCAAGTAAAGTACGTCTGCCAGTAGCTCGGACTTCGTTCACCGCATACACGTCACCTTGACAGAATCACACACCATACATGGAGTCAGCAGGAGCGGATCAATGGAAGAACGCGTCGAACAACAAGCGGCCATGATCCAGGCTCTCGGCACCGCCATGGAACGGGTGGTGAGCACTATGGAGCGATGGGAAAGAGGGGGTCTGCCTACACCTCCTCCGATGATACCACCACCATCGGCGATGCTCATCGCTTCACCTCCAGGGTCCAGTGGGATTCGGCTCTCGCTCCCGAGGGCTTATGATGGCACAGCTGCCGGGTGTCAGGGTTTCCTGCTCCAGGTTGAACTCTACCTGGCAACCATCCACCCGGTGCCCTCAGGATACGAGAGCGTGTCCGCCCTCATCTCCTGTCTGTCCGGCAAGGCGCTGGAGTGGGCCAACGCCGAGTGGGGGGGAATAGACGGCGCTACTGTCAACTATGCAGAGTTCACCCGCCGCTTCAGGGCAGTATTCGATCATCCACCAGAGGGTAAAGCGGCGGGTGAGCGTCTATTCCACCTCAGACAGGGGAGGAGGAGCGCACAGGAGTTCGAACTGGACTTCCGGACGCTGGCTGCCAACGCGGGATGGAATGAGAGGGCCCTCATCGACCACTACAGATGTAGCCTGAGGGAGGACGTGCGTCGGGAATTGGCCTGCAGGGACACCAACCTCAGCTTCGACCAACTGGTGGACATGTCAATTCGCCTGGATACCCTGTTGGCTACCCGCGGACGTCCGGATTCAGGGCCGTCCATTCTATCCCCCAGCACATCCGAGCCGACCCCTATGGAGCTCGGTGCTGGTGCTAGGGAGACCAGGAGAGAGACCAGGAGAGAGGCCGTCCCCTGCACCAACTGTGGCCGCAGAGGACACACTGCTGGTCGGTGCTGGGGAGGGTCTCCTAGGAATCGAGGCAGTAGGCAGCGCACTGATGAGTCATTCCAGGTGAGTAGGCACCCAACTCACCCAGAGCTCTCTGTTGCGCATATGTGTATTAAAGTTGTGTTTCCCGAGGTTTCTCCTCATTCCCAGCATAAGGCGCTAGTAGATTCAGGCGCAGCTGGGAATTGTATCGATTGCCAGTTCACCTATAAGTTAGGGATTCCTATTGTACCAGTTGATGTGCCCTTCCCCATCCATGCCCTAGATAGCCGCCCTTTGGGGTCAGGATTGATTAGGGAAGTCACAGCGCCTCTCAGGATGAAAACGCAGGAGGGCCATGAGGAGATAATTCGTTTGTATTTGATTGATTCTCCTGCGTTTCCCGTGGTGTTGGGGCTTCCCTGGTTAACTTCTCGTGACCCCAACATTTCATGGCAACAGAGGGCTCTCAAGGGATGGTCTGATCAGTGTTTCGGGCGGTGTGTAGGTGTTTCCGTAGGGGCAACGACGGTGGAAAGCCCGAACCAAGTTCTCACCATGCACATTCCACCTGAGTATGCCGATTTGGCACTCGCCTTCTTTTTACTCAATTACCACCTCATCGACAGGGGGATTGTGCGATAGACCTCCAAGTAGGCGCTGCGCTTCCTCGTAGTCATGTGTATCCTCTGTCTCAGGAGGAGACGGTGGCTATGGAGACATATGTCACCGAATCTCTGAGACAGGGATACATACGGCAGTCCACTTCCCCTGCGTCATCGAGTTTCTTTTTTGTGAAGAAGAAGGATGGGGGTTTACGCCCGTGTATTGATTACCGAGGTCTCAATCAGATCACAATCAAATACAGCTATCCTCTCCCTCTGATTGCTAGTATGACGGAGTCATTACACGGGGTGCGATTCTTCACAAAATTGGATCTCAGGAGCGCGTACAACCTGGTGCGCATTAGGGAGGGAGATGAGTGGAAGACAGCATTCAGTACCACCTCGGGTCACTATGAGTACCTCGTCATGCCATACGGGTTAATGAATGCTCCTTCAGTCTTCCAATCGTTTGTGGATGAGATTTTCCGGGACTTGCATGGACAGGGTGTAGTGGTGTATATTGATGACATTCTAATATACTCCGCTACACGAGCCGAGCAAGTGTCCCTGGTGCGTCGGGTGCTTGGTAGACTGTTGGAGCATGACCTGTATGCGAAGGCGGAGAAATTTATGTTCTTCCAGGAGTCCATCTCCTTCCTGGGACATCGGTTGTCCGCGTCAGGGGTGCAGATGGAGATTGACTGCATTTCAGCCGTGCGTAATTGGCAGACTCCCACCACGGTGAAGGAAGTGCAGCGGTTCTTGGGTTTTGCCAATTACTACCGGAGGTTTATCCGGGGCTTAGGACAGGTAGCAGCTCCCATTACCTCCCTGCTAAAGGGGGGTCCGGTGCGTCTGCAGTGGTCGGCTGAGGCGGACAGGGCTTTTAGACATCTGAAGGACCTTTTTACCTCGGCTCCAGTGCTGGCACATCCGGATCCCTCTTTGGCGTTCCAAGTTGAAGTGGATGCGTCCGAGGCTGGGATCGGTGCTGTACTGTCTCAGCGCTCGGGTACGCCACCAAAACTCCGCCCCTGTGCTTTCTATTCTAAGAAGCTCAGTCCGGCGGAGCGCAATTATGACGTGGGGGACAGGGAGCTGTTAGCTGTGGTTCAAGCCCTGAAGGTGTGGAGGCATTGGCTTGAGGGGGCTAAACACCCTTTTCTCATTCTGACTGACCATCGTAACCTGGAGTACATCCGGGCAGCGAGGAGGCTGAACCCTCGCCAGGCAAGGTGGGCTATGTTTTTTACCCGATTTGTATTTAAGCTCACCTATAGACCAGGGTCACAGAACGTTAAGGCAGACGCCCTGTCCCGACTATATGACACAGAGGAGAGGTCATTTGAGCCCACTCCCATACTTCCGGAGTCTTGTCTGGTGGCACCGGTGGTGTGGGAGGTTGATGCGGACATAGAGCGGGCGTTACGTACCGATCCTACTCCCCCACAGTGTCCAGAGGGTCGGAAGTACGTGCCGCTCGAGGTTCGTGATCGATTGATATATTGGGCTCACATGTCACCCTCCTCTGGTCATCCTGGTATTGGTCAGATAGTGCACTGCCTTAGTGGGAAGTACTGGTGGCCCACTTTTTAGGTAAGGACGTGAGGGTTTATGTTTCCTCCTGCTCGGTGTGCGCCCAGTGTAAGGCGCCTAGACACCTGCCCAGAGGGAAGTTACAACCCCTACCCGTTCTACAACGGCCGTGGTCTCACCTATCGGTGGATGTTGTCACGGACCTTCCCCCCTCCCAGGGGAACACGACGATCTTGGTCGTTGTGGATCGGTTTTCGAAGGCCTGCCATCTCATTCCTATGCCAGGTCTCCCTACAGCCCTACAAACTGCTGACGCCCTGTTTACACACGTCTTCCGGCACTACGGGGTACCTGAGGATATAGTGTCTGATCGGGGTCCCCAGTTCACCTCTAGATAATGGAGGGCATTTATGGAACGTCTGGGGGTCTCGATTAGCCTTACCTCAGGTTTTCACCCCGAGAGTAATGGGCAGGGGGAGAGAGTGAACCAGGATGTGGGTAGGTTTCTGAGGTCCTATTGCCAGGACCGGCAGGAGGAGTGGTCGGGATATATCCCCTGGGCAGCGATATCCCAAAACTCACTCCGCCACTCCTCAACTAACCTTACGCCTTTTCAGTGTGTGCTAGGTTATCAGCCGGTCCTAGCACCTTGGCATCAGAGCCAGATCGAAGCCCCTGCGGTGGACGAGTGGTTTCGGCGCTCGGAAGAAACCTGGAACGCTGCGCATGTCCATCTGCAGCGGGCTATCAGGCGGCAAAAGGCGAGCGCCGATCGCCACCGCAGTAAGGCTCCGGTGTATGCACTGGGAGATCGGGTCTGGCTCTCGACCCGAAACCTGCGCCTTCGCCTGCCCTGCCGGATGCTGGGTCGGCGGTTTGTGGGGCCATTTAAAGTCCTGAGGAGATTGAACAAGGTATGTTATAGGTTACTGCCCATTAATTACCGCATTAACCCCTCGTTCCATGTGTCTCTCCTCAGGCCGGTAGTAGCTGGTCCACTCCAGGAGAGTGAGGTACGAGAGGCTCCTCCGTCCCCACTGGACATCGAGGGGGCTCCGGCGTACTCAGTCCGTTCCATCTTGGATTCGAGGCGTCGGATGGGGGGCCTGCAGTATCTCGTGGAGTGGGAGGGGTACGGTCCGGAGGAACGGTGCTGGGACATCCTAGATCCCTCCATGTTGAGGGATTTCCACCGGAGTCATCCGACTCGCCCTGCTCCGCGTCCTCCTGGCCGTCCCCGAGGCCGGGGTCGGCGCACGGCTGGAGCCGCGCGTCAAGGGGGGGGGGGGGGCACTGTCACGGATTCAGCCGAGGCTGCTCCTCCTCCTTGCTCGGGCAGGCTTCGGCGTTCGTCGTCCCCGGAGTACTAGCTGCTACCGATCTATGTTTCGGTGTCTTGTTTGGTCTTTATTGTTTACACCTGTTTCCCATTATGTTACATTATATTCCCTTTATAACCCCCTGTCTCTCATTGGTTATTGTGTGTGATTGTTTTCCGTGAGGTCGGCAGTTGCTGTTGTATGCGAGTATTGTTCCTCCCTGTTAGGAGGTTTTTGTTTTGTATGTTCATTTACTGTGCAAGTAAAGTACGTCTGCCAGTAGCTCAGTGTCCTGCGCTTGACTTCGTTCACCGCATACACGTCACCTTGACAACTCCAGGACCTTAATGTGCTTCTTCTTGAGCCACTCCTTTGTTGCCTTGGCCGTGTGTTTTGGGTCATTGTCATGCTGGAATACCCATCCACGACCCATTTTCAATGTCCTGGCTGAGGGAAGGAGGTTCTCACCCAAGATTTGACGGTACATGGCGCCGTCCATCGTCCCTTTGATGCGGTGAAGTTGTCCTTTCCCCTTAGCAGAAAAACACCCCCAAAGCATAATGTTTCCACCTCCATGTTTGACGGTGGGGATGGTGTTCTTGGGGTCATAGGCAGCATTCCTCCTCCTCCAAACACGGCGAGTTGAGTTGATGCCAAAGAGCTCGATTTTGGTCTCATCTGACCACAACACTTTCACCCAGTTCTCCTCTGAATCATTCAGATGTTCATTGGCAAACTTCAGACGGGCCTGTATATGTGCTTTCTTGAGCAGGGGGACCTTGCGGGCGCTGCAGGATTTCAGTCCTTCACGGCGTAGTGTGTTACCAATTGTTTTCTTGGTGACTATGGTCCCAGCTGCCTTGAGATCATTGACAAGATCCTCCCGTGTAGTTCTGGGCTGATTCCTCACCGTTCTCATGATCATTGCAACTCCACGAGGTGAGATCTTACATGGAGCCCCAGGCCGAGGGAGATTGACAGTTCTTTTGTGTTTCTTCCATTTGCGAATAATCGCACCAACTGTTGTCACCTTCTCACCAAGCTGCTTGGCGATGGTCTTGTAGCCCATTCCAGCCTTGTGTAGGTCTACAATCTTGTCCCTGACATCCTTGGAGAGCTCTTTGGTCTTGGCCATGGTGGAGAGTTTGGAATCTGATTGATTGATTGCTTTTGTGGACAGGTGTCTTTTATACAGGTAACAAACTGAGATTAGGAGCACTCCCTTTAAGAGTGTGCTCCTACTCTCAGCTTGTTACCTGTATAAAGACACCTGGGAGCCAGAAATCTTTCTGATTGAGAGGGGGTCAAATACTTATTTCCCTCATTAAAATGCAAATCAATTTATTTAAAAAATGACATGCGTTTTTCTGGATTCTTTTGTTGTTATTCTGTCTCTCACTGTTCAAATAAACCTACCATTAAAATTATAGACTGATCATTTCTTTGTCAGTGGGCAAAAGTACAAAATCAGCAGGGGATCAAATACTTTTTTCCCTCACTGTACCTGGTTTATTTGAGTAATGGGGTGTAAGGATACACAAGGCTCATACAGGTAATGGGTCTGGATGGACGTCTATTGCCCATTCAAATTCTTTCTGGCAACAAATTTGTGGTAGGAAAAAGTTAATGGGGCTGGGGCACATGTGTTATACCACTTTACTATGAGTTTATTTATGAAATGATTAGCCTATAAAAGGTCAGAGGTCATAGGACTTAGTTATACAAATAACAGGGTTGGAATGTGCAGCGAATAGCTGAATATAGGTTACTGTTGGTGACTTGGGGAATACAGGCCTAAAGAAAGTGGGTAACAGGGCTGAGATAGGCAAGTAACAGGGATGAGGTGTATTGGCAAAGGAACTAGGGTTTATGAGTAACAAATAGGGCATTTCGGGTTAGGAAATGGGTGTATTTGGGAACAAATGTGTTAATGTACAAGGGACAGTTCCAGTGAATGCACAGTACCCGAGGAGGAATGATGACTATTTCATTGAATAGTTCTGATAAGGGGGATTGAAGATGGGGAGAAGAGAACAGAAGAGAACAGATGGTCTCTGGAGCCTCAGTAGCATCGAGGACTAATCAGCTTCAGGACCTTCTTCCATTAGTCCCTCCCAAAGAGACCCTGCCTAATTACCAAGTGTTCATTAGAGATTTAGAGGGGAGGGGATGGGGCTGTAACTGTACACTGTGCACCATGCACTCACTGCCATTTGCTTCTAAAGCCATTTGGGGCTGCTGGCATGTCACAACACGCTGCTTAGCCTCACAACAACACAAGCCCCTTCTGGGGTTCCCTGGCTGCTCTCAAAATCATTACCCAACGCCGCCAAGACCAGATAGGATACAACAAACAAACACACAAACACACACACTAAGCAGCAGTGGAAACCCAGAATGCTGGTGTCGTGTGCATTACCGTCACGACACTAGAGTAGCCCCCCCTCCAGATGTGATGTGACATGGTTCGCATCAGTAGAATCCCCCCCCCCCCTCCTCCTCTTCCCAGTTTAGTGAGGGATTAACCAGTGAAGAGACACACTGGGCTCTGGCCTGCCTGGGCTCTGGCCTGCCTGCCTGCCAAACCGCAATGCAGATAGATGTACTGTCAGGGATTTACCATGGTGACTGCCGGCTACCATTTTGTAATTTACTGTAGTTCAGAGAAAATAAGTGACTGGTGAGAGAGGGAGAGTGTGTACTATGCTGTATACTGAGAATGGTGTGATCGTGATGTCTGGGAACAGTGAAAGGTTTGGGGGTCAAGATTCTCACTGTCCTGATGCCATTTAATTAGGTTGTGGAATTTACTAAATATCCATCATGATAATGGCAATAACTACATGCTAACACCAAACATATCAACGGTTTAGAAATATCTATTTTTTATGATATATTGGTAGGAAAATGAGATGTTATTTTTTTTTTTCCTGGTTTCTCTCACTTCCACTGTTACATGAGGTTACATGAGGTTGTAGACATGCAGTCAGGGAGGGAAACAGGCATATGCACAGTCACATAAAGATATGCTGCTGCCTGTGCCCTCAATCTGGAAAGATGTAATTCCCTTTGTGTGATATGAGTCTCAACATGCCTTAGCTGTGATGCTGGAATCCATGGGGAAATCTGGAGATGTCTACCCTTTCCAACTCACACCTTAAGATATTCTAGGCTAGCAGAAACACATGCACGGAGCACGGTAATACTGGGGGTTTGGAGGGAAGGAAGGAAGGGGTGAGCTGAGGAACAATCTCATGCACATATTCCCTTTTTGAGATTGAGGGGGGAGAGAGGGACAGGGAGAGGCACAGAGTGCGACCACCTGGGATGCGCACCCCTCCAGGCAATTCTCAAAATGTTGGGATGTTACAAAATAAAGAGAAAAAAAGAAATACTTGAATGATAAAATCAGCAAAAGCATTTTCCCTGTTGACTTTGTTTTCCGCTGATTCCGTCTGAACTGAGCGAAGAACAGTCAGATTGATGTTGGCTAACATGGAAAAACCTTGCTTCTGAAATAAATAAAGTCTATCTCCTATCTGGCTCCCGTGTCACAGTTCAAGCCTCAGCATTTGAGAGTATGATAGCTCAGGCTCTCCACTTTGTACCAGTTACC